>NC_065444.1:107976193-108277319 GCF_917563875.1 Diabrotica virgifera virgifera
ACAACTCAAAATATTCCCGATGTCAAATATTTAAAATTGTCACTGTATGACTGACAATATGCTGACAATATTATATTCGACTGAGTGAGTTGTAAGACAAAGATAGATTTGGAAAATATTACCACTGACATTGTGTTCATTTTTTTCGAATCCTGAAAAAACCAATAAATATTTTTGAAAAATTTAGACGCAGAATTAAAGACTAAATTATTACCGAGGGCCGAAAGTCCCTTAGAATAAATAAAAAGTTTATTTTGAATGAGATATTTTGAAATTAAAAATTACACTAAATTTTCTGTTAGTTTTTCACCCCTGTAACATATTAAAATAAACATTATAGAAGTTCTCAGGGACTTTCAGCCCTCGCTAATAACGTAATCTTTCATTCTGCGTTTAAGTTTTTCAAAAATACTTATTATTTTTTTCAGGATTCGAAAAAAAATTAATCCCCATTTAAATAGCATTGCAGCCGAAAATACGTACCCATCCCCTTAAACGAAATGTTCAAATTGCCAAGAGGTAGGTGGGTGGCAGCTTTAACATTGAATTTAAGCGAAAAGCATCGAGTTTTTTTCCTGTTTTTTGACAACAGTAAAACGTATTTTGAATTAAATAAATTACATACATTCTTCTTTTTGTCGCAATTAATTCAAATAAAAAAATTTTTTGGATCACCCTCTATAAATAGTTATGTTAATGTTTATATTAGTGGTTATAGAATTGAATACCCTTTCAAATAAGTTATCACATGACCCCTGTTCTCATTAAAAACCATCGATTACGTCATCAAGCCCAGATGCATGACGTCAGTAGTATGAGATATATGCCAAAAAATCGTACTTTAAAAATAAAAATCGGCCTGTTTCGGGTTTTTGCCCTAAAGTCGCTTTAGTTACTTTATGGACGCACTGTACATACACCATTTTTTGATAAGCTATATTTTTGCCAAAAATGTTTTTTTCGATAAAATACTTACCTACTTTTTGACTTATTTGTGAAACACCGTCTAAAAACATTGTTTTTTTTTGTTGAAAAATGAACATATTCACTCGCAAATAACTCTCAAAAAGTAATGACTTAGTAAAAACACTCTAAGAACAAAAGTTGCTTAGATTTAGTCAGTTTATTCATTTCCGGATTTATTTTGAACGTATATTTTTGTCACCCCCGAGAAGGGGTGACACCCAGGGTAAAACACACATCGGCACAATATCACTTTTTCTCTGACATGTTAGATATGTCACGATATGTAATACTATGCAATATGCCAAATTTCATGTCAATCCACGCGGTTTTTTTAAATTCGGACAAAACCGTTAGTAAATGGACTAATAAAAACTAAAAGAAACTTATCCCCGTCTATTTTGTGATTACAGTAAAGGCAGCATAAGTAATCAAATAGTTTAATCAAAGTTTAATTAAATTCTACAATAACTGTACTGATATATTAATAATAATGTAAGAATGTCTGTATTTTATATGAATGAATATGAATGTGAAGTACGTATTTAGACGTAACAAAATATTCTTATGAGATTGCAACCAGTTCTCGGAAGATATAACGGTAATTTCTTAGTCGGAAATGAAAAACAGCAGTGCTCCAGGAAAGATGAGGTTTCGATTGAAAGCAAGAGGGAAAAATAATTACCGCTCTTAAAATCCTTTAATATAGGTACACCTTTCAAAAGTTATGCAGTACCTAAAATTATGCTCATTTTCATAGTTGATTGTTTCATGAAAAGATTAACGGATCCCCTTAATTTTTTATTATTTTAGATTTTTTTTGGTATTTACAGTTGGGCAAAGGTTTACTTAGACTTCTTTTTTGAATTTATACCAGTGGAAGAAAATAAATGTTTTTCTTATGTTAAGTTTGAGACACCCTGTAGGAGGACAAGGTACAAGTGTGAGTATGCATCGAAATCATATTGTAGTCTTGTATCTTATGAACATTTTGTTTTTTGAAACAAAGAAAATAGACGGTTTAATTATTTAACATGTCTGTGTTTTAACTGAAACAAAAGTTTGAGACAACCTGTAGGGAGGAGAAGGTACAAAGGTGGGGGTATACATGAAAATTATGTTGCAGTCACATAGTTTGTGAACATTTTGTTTTAGTTTCTCTGATATATTTAACAAGAATAAAAAACCGCACGCCGTAAAAATTAGTGGCGCATACAATATTCCAGCTACAAAAGATCTAATATGAATATTACGTGGCGCGAAAATGTATTTTCATTTTGATGCAAAAAAAATTCTAGTTTTATTTTAAAAGATTTTTTGATAATATTTGCCCAATTTGAAGTAAAACGCGCCACAAAAGAGTAACTTTGATACAGTTTGAATTTTGAAACTCTTTTGTGGCGCGTTTACTTTAAATTTGGCAAATATTATGAAAAAATCTTTTAAAATAAAACTAGAATTTTGTTTTGCATCAAAATGAAAATACATTTTCGCGACGGGTAATATTGACATCAGATCTTTTGTAGCTGGAATATTGTATGCGCCACTCATTTTTACGGCGTTTAGCGGTTTTTTATTCTTGTATCAGGAGTTTTTCAAAGTTATTTATAAATTAAATATATAAAGTTGAATGCAATGTTTCTCGATTACACGTTAAGCTTTATAAATGGTCGCCTTTGTCGCATTATCTCCCAAATGATCTAGTGTCCATCGAATGTACACTAGATTTTTTTTCTATTCGAAATAGATTGAAAAAAATATTGGGATGGCGGGTAAATGAACTCGGATTGCCCGTTGCCTGACCAAATTAGCGTCGTAACCACTACAACTATTTAGGGAATAATCGTTAATTGGATTATACTTTTGTAGCTTAATAACTTCTAAACGGCTTAACCGATTTTGTTCACTAAACATGAGTTTGAAACGTATTGACAAGTAGTATCTTATGCATCTAAGGTCAAGTATGATAACTGAAGCTATTATAGGAATTATTGAGCTTGAAAAACCGTTTTTCCCATAAGAAATAGATTTGATCATACTTATGAAGCCTATAACTTAAAAATTCGAATTTTCCCAGATATAAGGTACATATACACCGTTAGATTCACCTAGAGTCCTTCTACAAACGCTCAGTTATTGGCGTAATTCGTAGGTTGTTGAGTAATTGTCGAAAACCCAAAATTTTCAAAGTTTAGTTTTTCAGTTTTTCGGCTATACTGAGTCGTGTGTGTGTCTGATCCTGACAGCTTAGACACCATTTGAAAGTTTACCTCAACGCTATTGATTTGGTGTATTTACTGTTCTCCTGTCTCTTCTTGAACCGAAGATATATACCGCCAAAAAATATGCCGTTTTGTACCTACATATAGCTGGCTTATGGGTAGTCAAAACTCACAAACTACACCGGTTCTGAATCGGCCCTCACCCCCTCTTCAATACGTGATAACGTAATCATCAATGATTTTTTTAAATGAGAATAGGCGTCTTGTGCTAGCTCATTTGAAAGGTTATTCAATTCTCTATTCAGTAAAATAAACATTAACATCATCATTTATACGGTGTGTCCAAAACCAATTTTTTCAAATTAAATTAATTAACAGAAAAAGAAGAATGTATGTAATTTTTTAATTATAAATCATTTACTACTGACAGAAAACAGGAAAAAAATGTTTATTTGAAAAATAAACATTGCTTTTCGCTTAAATTAAATGTTCAAACTTCCAAAAAGCAGGTGACTAGCGGGAGCTGACTTGAACATTGAATTTAAGCGAAAATCAACGTTTATTTTTCACATAAATATTTTTTTCTATTTTTTGTCAATTAATTTAATTTAAAAAATTGTTTTTTGACACCCTGTATAAATAATTATGTTAAGGTCTACATTACTGAATAGAGAATTGAATAACCTTTCAAATGAGCTAGCACACGGCCCCTATTCTCATTTAAAAAATCATCGATTACGTCATCACGCTCAGATAGATGACGTCACTTGTGTGATATATATGCTAAAATATCAAAATTTAAAAATAAAAATCAACCTGTTTCGGGATTTTCCCTTAAGAGGATCGGTACGTATTTTCGGCTGCAATGCTGTTCAAATGGGGATTCATTTTTTTCGAATCCTGATAAAACTAATAAGTATTTTTGAAACATTTAAACGAAGAATGAAAGATTACGTTATTAGCGAGGGCCGAAAGTCCCTTAGAACCTCTATAATGTTTATTTTAATAAGTTACAGGGGTGAAAAACTAAGAGAAAATTTAGTGTGATTTTTAATTTCAAATATATCATTCAAAATAAACTTTTTATTTATTCTAAGGGACTTTCGGCCCTCGGTAATAATTTAGTCTTTCATTCTGCGTTTAAATTTTTCAAAAATATTTATTGGTTTTTTCAGGATTCGAAAAAAATGAACACAATGCCGTGGTAATATTTTCCAAATCTATCTTTGTCTTACAACGCCGAATATAATATTGCCAGCATATTATATTGTCAGTCAGACACTGACAATGAGTGACAATTTTAAATATTTGACATTGCATCGGGAATATGTTGAGTTATTGATTAAATGTTATTGATATATAGTGTATTTGATAAATAATTGATTTAAAACGTGAACTTAATAAAAAGTTATTTATTGTGTATTATTTGTGGAAGATCCAAGCAGAGAATACATCAGGATAATATATTCTGTGATCCAAGTATTTTGTTGTTAAAGATGTTCAAAATTGTAAGCGTTCCATAACAATATATTATTAAAAAATCACTTTAACACTTTTCCTCTTTTCTCGATTGAGTATTAGTCTTTGTTGTACAAAGAAATTATTACAATCACTGAATACATAGTTAGTGAAAAAATTATCACATTTATTAACTGAATTAATAATTTGCAATTATAAAAATAACAGTTATCCAAGAACATTCAAAACCCATCTCTTTAAATTAATGATGACATTTTCAAGTAGAATGACATTCTAGTAATGTTTACATATCCATACCAGTGTGAATTTTACTACACGTAATTTGCCGTGTAAAGACAGAAAAAGTAGGGATACACGTAAAATATTTGCGAATTATGTACCCATAGCCTTAATGTCGTCGGTTTACGAAATATCGAATTTATTCCTTTCATTTGCACCGTACTGTATAGTTAACAGCCGAATTATCAGTTGTCATACATCGAATGTAGTCCAGCACATCATAAGATTTCAGCACCTCAAAGAGAATCTTGGCAACAGATGCAGCTGTATGGCTTCCCTTAGCATGCTTCTTCTTCTTCTTCTTCTTCTTCTTCTTGTAATAGGACTATGTCCTGTTTCTTCTGTTACAGTCTTTGCTGCGATCCGGAGCTCCAACTCTCGTACCATCGTTTTTTGGGTCTTCCTATGGGTCGCTTGGTGTTGGGCTTCTGTGTTTTCGCCCAATGCGCCATACGTTCAGGGTCCATCCGATCTACGTGGTCCCTCCACATGCGTCGTCGCGCTCTTGTCCATCTCACTACGTCCTGAACGCCTAGCTCTCTCAATGTGTCTTCGTTTCGTACTCTATCTCTGAGTGTGATACCTCTTATGGATCTTAGGGTTTTTATCTCTGTTGTTCTCATTATCTGTTTGGTCTTTGTTGTCTCGGCCCTTGTCTCAGCTGCGTATGTCAGTACGGGTCTAACACATGTCTTATAAATGCGGACTTTGCTTTCGGTGCTCATATATTTATTTATTCCTTAGCATGCACAAAGTCTAAAACAATTGTCTGAATTTATTAAAAAGGTCACCGGGGAATTACCAGACCGGGTAATCAAGAAACTTCAAGATCTTGAAATTTCTTGAATCAAGACAAGATATAAGATGTCAAGAAAACGTCAAGACAAGATTTTTTTAAATTTCTTGATTTTTTTTTCAATACAAGACAAGAAGTTGTTATCAAAACAAGAATTCTTGTCTTGTCGACTCCTACTTCGAATACCTTGAAGAGTCACAAGAAAAATACATACGTTCTCAATTCCATATTAAAAATCCACATCGTCTCTTCAATTCCGTATTATCTTCAAGCAAATTAACATAGAATATTAACATAGAAATTAACATAGATTCTATCACACTGTCGATTACTTGAAGAGACTAAGGGCGATCGCAAACACTGCCAAAAACAAATAGCGCTGATCTAAGAGCTATTTATGAGCTCTCATATTCCGCAAATTAAAAATTTTGAGCTCGTTACACTGTTTTTTTTACTGGGGGTCTGAGTCCCCCCCCCCTACTTAAAAATAGGAATATTGAAGCGATCTTTGCGGCTGAATTACGAGCTATTTATGAGCTCTCGAAGTGATATAGTTTAGATTTTTGAGCTCATCCCCTTCACCCCAAAACAACCCTTTAATTGATTTAACTTAAGAGAAACATGCTGAGAAAAATTAAAATTTATCGTATCGCCGATATAATTCGTATAGCTTATTTATTCTAAGAATAAACTCTTAAATCAGGCCCATTTCGATTATTGAGCTACAACCCCTTCGCAAGAAAACCACCCCATCTTCCCGGCTTAAGAGAGAGTTGTACTTAAAATGAATTAAATTTATATTTTGGCGACTACATATCGTTTAATAATTTATGAGCTCCCAAAATACACGCATTTAGATCATTAAATTGCAATTTCTTTTGTATAGTGCAGTCACTGTAGGGTAAAAATAAACTATTACCTTCAATTTCGGTGAACCTTCATCGATTTTTACGAAAATTGGTGAATGGTTAAAGCATACCTCAAGAAATAAACGTGACATGGTGCCACCTTGCGCCTCTACCCTGAGGGTGGATGCCAACGCTTCTCGGGGGTGAAAATTATTTTATTAAAAATAACTTCAAAAATCGATAGATGGACAAATTATAAACAAAATTTGTTATATAAAGTTATTAAAATAAATCAATACTTTTTGAGTTATTAAAGATCAAAGATTTTAATTTTTCGTCAAAAAAATGCATGCTTTAAAGCGGTTTTAAATAATTTATCATTACCAAAATGGAAGCTTTGAAAAATCTTTTATTATCGATTAAAAGTGAGTTTATGTAATTATTGAATTTTTTTTTTTCGGCGAGTACTCAAATCAATAACATTTTTGGAAATATTTTTTGAGTATAATATGATGGACTCCAACTTCTTCTGAAGCTCATTTGATAGGCATTTCTAAGTACTTTGACAAGTATTTAATAAATGTTATAAAATGCATCGTTTCCCGTTAATTAGGCTTGAATAATAAGATTTGAGTACTCGCCGAAAAAAATACATTCAGTTACCTATAACTTATAATAATAATAATAGTCTCCCGTTTTATACCGCACGCGGCTTTGGGAGTATAGCAGGGTAGTCTGCCATATCTAGGGCCTACGGTATACAAGGAAGGTAACAGGGCCAGTGCTACGCTTCAACCGCCTATTATTACCTCTGGTTTTACCCAAGGTACTCATTTTATTCAGGCTGAGTCGACCTGGGGCCTATAGACATTTTAAAAATGTCTAGTTGTTCTTGCCGGCGCACAGTGGTTCCAAATGCCGAAAACGTGGTCATGAACCTTTAAAAGCATATATTGTTTATACATTTTGGAATTACTTTCGTTCATAAGTGTTTTTGGCATCGCTGATTACGAATCTAACATTATTTTTTCTGAAAAACAAAATGGCGGATCCAACATAGCGGTAAGAAATTAAAAATTTCAATAAAAAAAAAATTGTTTGTCAAATTTGGTAGGTTAAGGTCACTGATTACAAATCTAACATTACTTTTTTTTAAAC
Source organism: Diabrotica virgifera virgifera (assembly GCF_917563875.1). Taxonomy (NCBI): domain Eukaryota; kingdom Metazoa; phylum Arthropoda; class Insecta; order Coleoptera; family Chrysomelidae; genus Diabrotica; species Diabrotica virgifera. The sequence continues at coordinate 107,983,939 of NC_065444.1, forward strand.
AAAATGGCGGATCCAATATAAACGAAAGAAATTCGAAAATTTAATTTTAACCGCATTTTTGTTTAAAATTTTATATTATAAGGGACTTTTGAAACTGCTGATTACCAATACATTTTCTTTATAAAGTATAATATTCAGAACCTATTACTTATGTACAACTGCCCATACATACTCAACAATCGCCAGAATCATGTAATATACGTCATTTCCCCCTTTTGTGTTTAAATAACTGCCAGCAATGCATAGGCAGTTATAGGCAGCTAAACCAAAGTGATTCTGTATCTCCTTACTATATATTTTAAGATTAATAAACATTAGTCGCAGAATTATGCAGAATTTTGTACTTTTTGAATGCATCTTTACAAAATTTTAATTATTTCAAGTATATTTTCATTATTTATGCATTAACAAATTTAAGGCATTTATTGTTAATAGATGTTGATTTAACTTACATCTTACATTAGTATATCTTTAAAAAAGAAGAATCTGCTTTACAGCGATAAAATTGATAAACTACAAAACTTTTTACAGCGTTTTCAATATACGCGTTCTTTTTCACTTTATCTGCCGGCCAAAATAACCCCGGACATGGCCCACGTATTCCTGATTTGTGAACCAGAATACATTCAATCTCTTCCTCATACCTGCGTATTAGGACTCTAAGATAGTATGAGAAAACAACTGTAAACATGAAAATCCCTAAATAGGGACTCTTTTTTTCGCCTCATGACCACGTTTTCAGCATTTGGAACCACTGTGCGGCGGTAGGATTTGAACTCCGGACCACCGGCATGCGAGGCAAGCACACTACCACCTGCGCTACGCCGGCCCCCTATAACTTACTTTAAATTAATATTAAAATGTTTTTCAAGTAATTTATTATATTTTTTATTAGCTTCAATTTTGGTAATGTAAACTTTTTGTACAAACTTAGTTTTTGAGTTATTTAAGAAAACTCGCTTTAAAGCATGCATTTTTTTACGAAAAATTTGTCTTTGATCTTTAATAACTCAAATAGTATTGATTTATTTTAATAACTTTATATAACAAATTTTGCTTAGAATGTGTCCTTCTGTCGATTGTTGAAGTTACTTTTAATAAAATAATTTTCACCCCCGAGAAGGTGTGGTAACCACCCTCGGGATATACGCGCAAGGTGGCACCATGTCACGTTTATTTCTTGAGGTATTCTCTTACCACTCACCAATTTTCGTAAAAATCGATGAAGGTTCACTGAAATTGAAGGTAATAGTTTATTTTTACCTTACAGTGACTGCACTATACAAAAGAAATTGAAATTTAATGATCTAATAAATGCGTGTATTTTGGGAGCTCATAAATTATTAAACGATATGTAGTCGCCAAAATATAAATTGAATTCATTTTAAGTACAAGTCTCTCTTAAGCCGGGAAGATGGGGTGGTTTTCCTGCGAATGGGGTTGTAGCTCAATAATCAAAATGGGCTTGATTTAAGAGTTTATTCTTAGAATATATAAGCTATACGAATTATATCAGCGATACGATAAATTTTAATTTTTCTCAGCATGTTTCTATTAAGTTAAATCAATTAAAGGGTTGTTTGGGGGTGAAGGGGATGAGCTTAAAAATCTAAACTATATCACTTCGAGAGCTCATAAATAGCTCGTAGTTCTGTCGCAAAGATCGCTTCAATATTCCTATTGTTAAGTGGTGGGGGGGGGGGGCTAACTCCCCCCCCCACTAAAATATTAAATTCCTGCTCAGTGTAACGAGCTCAAAATTTTTAATTGCGGAATATGAGAGCTCATAAATAGCTCATAAATCAGCGCTATTTGTTTTACAATTTTTGCAAGTGGGGGGGCAGCTCAACACATTCCCGGTAGTCACTTCGAGCGGGAAGCTATTGCAGTGACCGATTCTCGCCACCGACTTGTCGCTCGAAGACTACCGGGAACGCAGTGTGTGCGCCGAGCCCCTTTAAAATACATACAAACCTCAGTCAACAGCGTGTAGCAGCCGCCGGTGGTGACAAGTGGCTGTGTTTGCGAGCTCCCTATTCGCAAAAACAGACGAACCACTCTGCAGCGCTACTCTGTGGATCCACAAAATGGCTTATACAGGCGATTTAGTGGCTGGCCACTGTCACCGATCCTCGTCACTGAGACGTCTATTACAAAATCATTGGGGCTACACATCGCCTGTTTAAGCCAATTAGTGGATCTACAGAGCGGCGCTACGGAGTGGTTCGTCTGTTTTTGCGCTCAGAGTTCAATAAAAAACGGAAGAAAGAAGTCGAGGGCAATCACCAACCCGATAGACAGCTAAAGTTTAAAAATTACTAAACACCAAAACTTCATCAACTCAAAAGAGGGATAGATGGAAAATCGGCATAACAAGAACAATACAAATTCATGGATACATAACATTCATAATCACTACGTATCTGACAAGATGAGACAAGATGAGACAAGGTGAGATGAGTATCTGAAATACCCTTTAAATACTATTAAGAAAATTTAACCAACCATTTAGAGCTGCTCTAAGTAAAATAAGAATGGAACCTCAAGATGGAACCTCAAGAAGATAATTCTCGCCCATACAGCGTTCTCAGCTAATTGAACTTATATACTCGTAGGCTCGTAGATACTGTAATTGTTCCAAAAAATGAATTTTTGAACTTTTTTTGCAAATATATCACTAGTCATTAGCAAGATATATGTATGTTGACAAAAAAAATTCTGATTCGGTTTCTTTGCGGATTTCTGTTTAAAAATGTCCCCTTTAAACAAATAAGAAGGATGCCATTCGAAATTTTTGGCAGGAACTTGATTTTTTTAACAAATACGAAAAAAACACCTTTTTTGTTACAAAAAATATTTTTTTTTAGGTTTTTTGGGTAATTTTAAGCAAAAAAGTTCGACTGTCATTTTTTTTTTTTCTAAAGTGGGTAGTTTTCGAGTTTAAGCTATTTAAAATCTGAAAAATGCGAAAACACGCCTTTTTGAGGCTTGAAAACTAATGTAAATTATTATTTTTGAGGTTGCCTAGTGCCTAAATTGAAGTTTAAACATTTATTATGATGTTTAATCGGGGCTTATTTCAAATTTAGACCATTGTTTTAGTTGTTAATTGCATGTGCATCCACACGACCTTTAAAGCCGCCGCGCCGCGGCGTCCTTCCTCTGCGCGTCGCACTATATGGTGCGTCTTTGTGGCATATACCTATACGTATTTATACGAAAAATTCCCAACAAATACTTACTTGCCATTTATTAAAATTTTATAATTTATTAACATACTTTTTTTAATGATTCATTTATTTATTCAGTTAATTATTGCCAATGTACTTATTAAATTTGCCAATCATATAGTGCGACAGAGACACACCATATAGTGTGAAGCGCGGCGGCTTAAAAGTCGAGTGCATGCGCATAATCATTAACAAATAAAAAAACAACGGTCTAAATTGTAATAAGCGCCGATTACTCTTTTAAATATTGAAATTGAATGTTTAAACTTCAATTAAGACATTTGATAACATCAAAAATAGTAATTTACATAATATGAGATTTCAAGCCTCGAAAATGCCTATTTTCCCATTTTTCAGATTTTAAATCGGCTCGGAATAACTCGAAAACTATCAACTTTTCGAAAACTATCAACTGAAAAATGACAAGAGATCTTTTTTGTTTAAAATGATCCAAAAAACCTAAAAAATATTTTTTCTACGAGCGTGCAAAAATGTCTACTTTCGCACGCATTTTAGTTTAGAAAGTTTTTACTTTTCCGCACGCGTGTTACTTTTCCGCACGCGTTTTACTTTTCCGCATGCGTGTTAATTTAGATAAGTTAATATGGCCTTAAAGTAATTATAATACATGCAATAAACTAATATTTAGATATTATTTACTAATTTAATTCAAATATATCTTATTGTGTTCATGTTTTAATGAAATTAACGTGAGAATTCGATGAAATAAAATAATTTTGACATAATATTCGAAAGTCAAATCAGTAGACAATAACACTGGTTTTGAATCGTCGTCATGGAAACCAAGATCGTCGTCATCCTTGATTACACATTCTTGATTCTTTGACAACCTTGTCAAAGAATAAATTTGTGTATGTATTTTCATATTAATTAAATTAATTGATTAAGATTTGGTCATTTTTTAAAGACTCGTAGAAAAAATATTGTTCCTAACGCTTGCAGGAAGTCTCTTCTCCGCAATCGACTGCTTGCCGAACTCCCGCTTCGCGTCGTTCGGCAAACTGCAGTCGCGTGCGGAAAAGTATGACTTTCTGCACTGGTTAGGAAAATAAGTATTTCGAAGAAAGAAAAGGTGATTATATTATTTGAATTTGTTTTGTTAAACAATTTCTGCCCAAAAATATTGCTTGGTACCCTTCTGACTTGTTAAAGGGTTAAACATTTTTCATACGGGAGAGGGGAGAGGCTCACAACACGGACTTATGGACTAGATATCGGAACCAAAAGTGAGTTCAAACAAACAGATATGTTCCTTTTAAAAAAGTTTCTTTTGTTTATGCAAAATACTATTATATTTGTGTATTCAAGGATTACGATAAAATAAGTGAAAGGTATTATTTGTTTTACTAGAAAATCGGTTTGAGTGAATGGGAATTGAGGAAATCAAATTAATATGGCTAGAAATTAATAAATATTTTAACTACCTACTTACATAAGTAATAACGTTTATACATAAAACAATTATATTTTAAATGTACCAATATATTTTATATATTCAACGAGATAGACGCACACGCGTATACAGAGTGAGTTTTATGTATGGAACGTCTCAATTATCTCGGAAACGGCTTGCACGATTTTTATAGATTTTGGTAGGTAGGTATGTAAGGGTCTTCTAATGCGGCCGATATTTAGTGGTATTTACATTGTTGTCAGACCTTATGATTTTGTGGAAATCTAATGAACTTTCTTACTTCAAATGAAACATCCTGTATATTTTTTGCGTTTTGAAGTCCTTAAGAATTACTGATTAATTTTCATATCATATTCCCTATACCTAAATGCCGTAATTTCGGAGTTATTGCTACATCTATGAAAAAAATTAAAATAAATTATAAAAATCAATTTTTTTGGTCCGGCAGACATTATTTTAGGTTATTTGGATCGTTGGGAACAAAAACGGTCTTTTGTAATTTTCCTCAACATTGATCGTTTTCGAGTTATAAACAATTTAAAACAAACAAACCTTAAATGATGATTTTCAAGACTCAAAAATACAAGTAAAAAATATTATTTTTTTAAATTACGAAGTACCTAAATTGAAGTTCAACTCTTACTTAATCAGTTTCCGATAAGTAATTATAGACAAGGCGAAAACGGCGGGTTCTTTGGAGAAAATACTCCCATGAGATTTTTTTGCATAATCACATTCGTGAGACATTCCAGAATACGATTCAAGAAGTCGCCCACGCGAAAAGTGGTCCAAATTTTTTTTAACAATTTTTTTTTTAATCAAATTGCAAAAATCAATATTTTTGACCAGGACAAATTTTTTTTAGGTTTATTGGACTATTCTGGATAAGGTTTCTTATAATTTTTCTCAAAGTTGATAGTTTTCCAGGCAAAAGCATTTTAAAATTGAAAAAAAACGAAAAATGGCGATTTTCAAGGCTTAATAACTCGGTTAAAAGTTATTACTATGAAAGTCACAAAGTGACTAAATCAAAGTTTAAAGCCACCCCCCCCCCCCCCCAGAAATTTTTGTTATTATTTGATTACTAAGCTGTTATTTTTAAGTAAAAATAATGAGCGCCATGCACGTATTAGGCGGCTGTCCATGATCAGTGCGAAAGGGATGCCATTCAGGCAGTCCAATGGCGCATCTCACTCGCACTCACATTTACAGCTGCGTCAATACGATCTTACAGCTCATTATTAATAAATAAAAATAGCAGTTTAGTAATAAATTAATGACACAAATTTCTTCAGGATCATGAAAGGGGGCTTTAAATTTGATTTAGTATTTTTCTGACTTTCATAATAATAATCTTTAACCGAGTTATTAAGTCTTAAAAATGGCTATTTTCACGATTTTCCAATTTTAAATTGCTTAGAACTCGAACACGATCAACTTTAGAGAAAAATTACAAGAGACCTTTTCTGACCAGAATGGTCCGAAAAATCTTAAAAAAATTGTCCGGGCCAAAATATCGATTTTTGCAATTTGATTAAAAAAAATTGGACCACTTTTCGCGTGGGCGACTTCTTGAAAATTATTCTTGGGTGTCTCACGAATGTGATTATGCAAAAAAATCTCATGGGAATATTTCTTCCAACGAACCCGCCGTTTTCGACTTGTCTATTAGGGCTTATTTCATATTAAAATATTGTTTTTTAGTTGTTAATGCAGCGATCGCCCGTCCTCTCATAAACGCTTCACAATTAAATATTTTAGAATAGATCACGATAAAAATTTTTATGGGGACCTGATAGGGGAAGGTTTGAACTTCAATTTTGACACTTCGATATTTTAAAAATTATATTTTTATTTGTGGTTTTTATCCTTGAAAATCCCCAGTTTTCGTTTGTTTCAGTTTTAAATTGCTTATAACTCGAAAACGATTAACTTAAGAGAAGAATTATGAAAGACCTTTTTTGTTTCCAATTATCCAAAGAACCTAATGATAATGTCTAGCCGGGCAGCAAACATTGATTTTTATAATTTGTTTAATTTTTTTAATAAATGTAGCAATAACTCTGAAATTGCGGCATTTAGGTGTAGGGCATTAGGTCTAGGTATAATGTTGGAAACCGACAAATGCATGAGTTCAAAAACTAAAAAAGCAACTTAAAACTACTATCATTTTCTATACCTATCTCGGGATTTACTCGATGGATTTTGATCGTTTTATTTTTAATTCGTATGTACTTTTTGTGTATATTACAAATAAATATGTAATTTCTCTTGAAAAAATAAATTTCTCCCAAATGTCTATATTTTTAATTATAGGTACTATCATTAAAACATAGAAAAAGTTAAGGTAATAATTATTTATTAAAAAGAATTTATTTCTTAAAGTGTAATTTAACGTTTTCTGTGATTATAAATTAATACTATGATTAAAAAAACAGATTTTTGGAAGAAAATTATGTTTTCAAGAATTGTTTAAAAAAATTAGACTGTTTGTTAATTAATAAATTTATAGACAAATTGCATATTTCTAATGTACCTACGTAGAAATTACATACAAATTAAAAAAAAAGAAAAATCAAGATCCATTGAGTAGATCCCGAGATATAGCAAATTTTATTCCAAAATTTCAAAAATTTGGAATTAGTGTTTTTGACTATAAGAAATTATTTTTTTATCTTCTTTTAATACATATTGATACTATTTAGTCTTTTACTTTTATTTGGCATCCACAGAATTACCCTATCTTTATTATTATATTATGTCTTATGTAATTGAAAAAAAAAGATCTCCGGGATAAACAAATAGAATAATAACTTTTAAACCAATTAAGGATCGGTCTCAAATTTTGAGGGTTTTCTAAATACCCCAATACCCAACTTTGGGTGAAACACTAAAGTTCGAGTTAGTTTTAGTAAACGCTATTAACAAATATCGATTTTCACTTATTTTGTAATTTGCGCAGCAAAAAATTGACTTTTTAACTTTCAAAAATAGGCATTTTGAAGCTTTTTCAATGTTCTAAAAAATCGAATTTTGTAATTTTATGTCGACTATTTAGCTTTTTATTGGAGTGAAAAAATCGAAAAAATCGCGTTTTTCCACTAAATTGTTAATAATTAAAAACGGCTTCGAACTCTAGGCAGGAAACAGGTAGGTAGGTTTTCTTCCTATAGGTATTTATAATAACTAAAAAAGTTGTTAGCTACCAGGATACTTATTTAAGTGTCCTGAGAAAATCCTTCCCCTGGACTATTTATATTCTTAGCGCAAATAGGTATCGTATGGTTTCTAGTTTCTCCAATATCCATTGCTTGACCACTGCCCAGACTATTTCCTATATTTTCTACTACATTATAATACCCTGTATATTATAGGTACTTTGTATTATAATACTAATAATGCCCTGTATAATATACGTATGTATAATACCTTGATATCTTTTAAGGAAGTGCAATTTCATTAAATTACTTACCAACGATGTTGCAAAAACAGAAAGAAATCCACACAGAGACTTTCCACAGTTATTCGCACACACCTAAAAATTCCACAAGAATTTAAACACTCCAATAGAAAATCACTTTTACTAGTTTCCTTCACGATGTTCCTGTAACCCGTTAAAAAGTTCTCGGGAATAGGTTTTTAGGAAGATTCGCCTATTTTTTAATTAAACTCTACAATTCCTTTAAAATTCTTTCAAAAGGTCAATTGTGACGTACACACTAAGTAGGCTGAGGACGCCACAATCTCAGGTAACTATGTAACTTGGCAGGTAAGTGACGACGTTCTGGGCGAGGAGAGGGGATGCGGCTAAGAAGTTTGGTATGGTATTCCGAGGTTGTCAATAATTCTTATTTATATTAAGGTTTACCTATATAACTTTAAAACTAATAGTTATTCTCAAAATTTATTATAAAAATTGCGGCTTCCTAGGTAATCTATCAAAATTAAACTTTTATAATAATTAATATAAGTAGTAAAAAAAATAATATAAAACTTACTCAATTCGTGGTTGCACATAGTTTAATTTTGCTGGCTTGAGCTTTCGACTTTCTCTGCGGAGTTATCTTCAGGAGGAAATCGATTTCGTATAAGTAGTCCATTCCCTTAGTGCCCCAATGCTTGATAGTTGGATACTTACGGTAAGTGGATCACCTTGTACAGCTTTCTTTTGAGAAGAACATTGGTTGTAGACATAAAGACATAAAAATGCGCATGGTTAAATGTGGCATATTTGGTATCCTACTATACGGTTTTAAAAGTAGCTGCTCTGACTAAATCCCTCTATTCAACATTGCCCTAGAAAAAGCTATTAGAGAATCTGGAATAGCAGCAAGAGGGACCTTATTAATAGTAGTGTACAAATACTATTAGTCGGTTCGCTAAATTCAGACACAATTGGCTAGTGATTTTAGTAAATAATTTTGCCAATTTGGTAAAATTGACAAAAAAATAATTACTAAATAGTTAGTAATTTTGTCAATTTTGGCAAAATTGGCCAAAAACAAAAAAAATTATCAACTAAAATCACAAATCACTAGCCAGTTGTGTCTGAGTTTAGCGAACCGACTATAGTAGACGTTTGCAGACGACATTAACATCATAGCAAGAAGAAAGGCGGACCTCAGTTACAGATTTAAGATTTTTTCTAGATATATTATTTTAAATGTACCTATGTAACCAAATCAAATACCATTGAAGACCTCAAAGCTAGAAAATATACACAAAGAAAAACAAATTCCATAAAGATTAAGAAAAGTTGACTTTACAAGTAATAAGACATTTACTCAACACACACGCTACACATTACTACCCTGAGCTAGTGATAACTGTAGAAATTACGTGGCCAAAGGTTTAAAATCAAGGCCAGAAAACAAAGAAAAAATTAGAAAAAGTTAGGTCGGGTATTTTATCAAAGATTAGGTCTGTTCCAGTGCAGAAAATTTACACATTTAATAGTGTAAATGAAAGAATCTGTGGAACAATCTCCTTCCTGTTTTTATTTAATTCAATAATTTTTCCGTTTATTCAGATTTTTAATTAGGTATTGTTCTGAAGCTATGTGGTATTTATGTAATTTATTATTCTAAATGATTTAATGAACTTAAAAAATGATTTTGTTAACGTTTCGACTTCCACTTTGGACGTCTTTGTCAAAATACAAAATATTACAGTAATATAAATTTTAATTAGGTAGTTTGATCAGTATCAAATAAAAATTTTAAGTGAAAATTACAGAATATAATAATTTTCAAAGATTGCTAAAAGAAAACAAAATGTACTAATATTAATCTTTAGATAGAATATTAAGAAAATTATTTTGCTGCTTCTATTGATATTACCTATAATTATTAAATGAATAAATAAGTAGAAAGTAGTGGTAAATCTAGGTACCACTAAGATATGGCAACGTACCATGGGTCGTGTGGTGCTGGTACCGCACTTGTAATAAATAACAGGTGATTATGTCTATACGTATGTAATACCATACCTTTACAAAATGTAAGGAGCTATATTGATAAATTAGTGGAAGCCTATTTTTTAAAAATATAAGCTAGGCCAGGTCAATATATATCGGAAAGTACCCTTTTTAAATCAACTTTTGTAGGTACTGATTTAGTCAACTGTAATTATTTATATACAGGGTGCGGTATTAGTGCGAGGATTAGTGCAATTACTCGTTTGTTGTAAGAGATATAAAAAATGATTAGATAAAAGTTGGGGCATAGTCAGGACCATAAATTAAAAATATTTTCAAATATAGGTTCAGGACCACCCGTATTGACAGGGTGAAACAAACATCTTTTTTTAATGGAACACCCTGTATATTTTTATATTTTTGGATTCTCCTCAATTGATTTCTTGAAATATATGGTTTTGCAATGCTGTACGAGGTAGTTTAAAAGATAATTACGTTTTTTTTGTGAATTTCGTAGCAACATTCATACCCTGTAGAATTGCAGTGATCTGACATCAAAAAATATATTTATGTTCAAATGATTTTTAATATAGTCTACTATTGTTAAAAATTATTAATATAGCGAAATGTTTAATTTTTTTTCGAAACTCAGAATGAATATGAGTCATAAGAATGAGTTTTCCTAAATGGAACACCCTGTATTATAGTATTACAATGCTATTTTATGGTACTTTTTATTTATTAACGATTGCCTATACCTGTTGCTTTAATTCAGGGGCCTCATTTGAAAATTACTGAAATTTACAAAAAATAGATCAATTTTGTATTATGTTTGCATATATAAAGTATTGTATATATAATGTTTGCCCCCCCTAGCAAAATTTCAAATGACGCTGCTGCTTAAATTTATGAGTTATTCGTGATTCTTTAAGACAAACATCAATTATTGCACCTAATTACGTGAAATTGTATTATAAACCAGTCCACCACCATCAAATTTGATAATAAAATATATAATCCATGTGGTGAGACCGCTCCCGTCTGAAAAAAATTTCTGATTCGGTTTCTTTGTGGATTCCTATTCAAAAATGTCCCCTTTAAACAAATCTGAAGGGTTCCGGGCGGAATTTTTGGGCAGAAATTGTTTAAACAATTTTTTTAAACAAATACAAAAGATTATGTCTTTTTTGCTCTGGAATATATATTTTTAGATTTTTTGGGTCAATCTAAACAAGAAAGGTATCTTGTAATTTTTCTCAGAAATTGATAGTTTTGGAGTTATAGGCGATTTAAAATCTGAAAAATGCGAAAATACGCATTTTCGAGGCTTAAAAACTCATATTTAGATTAGTATTTTTGAGGTTACCAGATACTTAAATTGAAGACTGAACATTCAGCTTCAATATTCTGAAGAGTGATCGCGTCTAACTTTAATTTATACCATTTTTTTTTTAATCATTAAATATGCGTGTTTCTCCGATTTTTTTGCGGGTGCGGCGCGCTCCATTTCAAAAATCTCATATTTTGCTCCGAAAAATATTTTTCCTAGATTCTTTGGGACATTCTAAATAAAATAAGTTTCTTGACATTTTTCTCAAAAGTTAATAGTTTTTAAGTTATAAGCGATTTAAAATCCGAAAAATGACAAATAAACGCATTTTCGGATTTTAAATCGCTTATAACTTTAAAACTATTAACTTTTGAGAAAAAAGTCAAGAAACTTATTTTATTTAGAATGTCCCAAAGAATCTAGAAAAAATATTTTTCGGAGGAAAATAGGAGATTTTTGAAACGGAGCGCGCCGCACCGGCAAAAAAAAATCGGATAAACACGCATATTTAACAATTAAAAAACAACGGTATAAATTAAAGTTAGACGCGATCACTCTCCAGAATCTGGAAGCTAAATATTTAGTCTTCAATTCAAGTATCTGGCAACCTCAAAAATACTAATTTGAATATGAGTTTTTAAGCCTCGAAAATGCGTATTTTCGCATTTTTCAGATTTTTAATCGCCTATAACTCGAAAACTATCAATTTTTGAGAAAATTTACAAGATACCTTTCTCGTTCAGAATGACCGAGAAAACTTAAAAATATATGTTTCGGAGCAAAAAAAACGTGATCTTTTGTATTTGTTTAAAAAAATTCTTTAAACAATTTCTGCCCAAAAATTCCGCCCGGCACCCTTCAGATTTGTTTAAAGGGGATATTTTTGAATAGGAATCCACAAAGAAACCGAATCAGAAATTTTTCGAGACGGGAGCGGCCTCACCACATATGGACTAATATGTAAAATGTATAAACTGTGTAGAATATAATAGTCCAGTCGCTCAAGATTTGACCTCTAAAAAAAGATGAATTTTGCTGAGAATGTCAATTTTAAGACATCAAAAATATGCTTAAAACTGTCCCTCCCTTGGGGGGGGGGGTGGGCTCGGAAAACATTGCCAATTTTGACAAAATTGGCAAAAAACAAAAAAATTACTTACTAAAATCACTAGCCAGTTGTGTCTGAGTTTAGCGAACCGACTCGACTTTAGCACTATTTGTGTAGAATGAACCTCTCTCAGAAACAACGCTTAAAGCGACCGTGCGAGAATTCATTTTTTTTTTAATTTAAATTTAAAATGTCTATCCCATCGATGGTAAAAATTCGATATCTTTTGATCAGAGTGTCCTATCGACAAAAATCAAAATTAAGGGTGCAGAATGCAGCTTTCGTATGCAATTTTTGCATTTTGCCGCAAACGAAGGAGTTTCCATAAGGCTGTTAAATAGTGATTTTTGCCACTTTCTACTATTCTTATGAGAGCAATGAAATGTATCACTTCCATCGAGCGGTCACTATGAATTTCCATAACTATTCTAATTCTTAAACTGCATTAACCATTTAATGGCGGCATGGTCGGTTCGGATTTGAAACTTCCTTCCATAGAGGTAGGTATTGATAGAAGTGTTCTACTGATTTCACTACTGCTAGAAGTTCTCTTCATGTGACGCAATAATTTCGTTCAGGTTTTGAAAGCACTTTACTAAAATATCAAAGAACTCGTTCCTGTCCTCCTCTAATCTGAGATAGCACTCCTTCAATTTCCACATTACTTACATCCGTGTCTAAGATGAACTCTCCTTCTGGCAGTGGATACCCTAGTATTGGCGCTGTGATTAAATGCCTTTTCAAAGTTTCCAAAGCCCGTTTGGCAGTGTCCATCCGAGCAATAATCCTTGCTTCGCGATATCTGCAAACTTCTTAATGAACCTCCTGTAGTAAGTACATAGTCCCAGAAAACTTCTCAGTTGATGTTTATCAGTTGGTTCAGGCCATTCCTTAATGAAATCGATTTTTTCTTTATCCACGGTCATTCCTTCTTTGCTGACTATATGACCTAAATAATTGACTTTACTTTGACATAGCTGACACTTCTTGTGGTTTAACTGGGCAGCTATAAGTCGATTAAAAACGTCTTCTAGATTCTTCAGATGGTCTTCAAAAGTCTCCCCTAAAACGATTATGTCGTCTAAATACACCAGGCATTTTTTCCAAGATAACCCTCTCAACACATTTTCCATATAAGCCTCTCAAATGTCGCAGGAGCATTACAGAGTCCAAACGGTATAACGTTGAATTTCCATAAACCAGATCCTGTAGTGAAGGCCGTTTTCTCCTTATCCACTGGGTCCATTTCTACCTGCCAATATCCAGACTTCAAGTCCAACGTAGAAAACAATTTACTTCCAGCCAATGTGTCCAACCTGTCGTCGATCCGAGGCAGAGGATAACTATCTTTCTTGGTAACATTGTTCAGCAAACGGTAGTCCAAACAGAACTTCGTAGTTTCGTCTCTCTTCTTGACCAGGACCACCGGAGTGACCCATGGGCTCGTAGAAGGTTCTATCACCCGCCTTTCTTCATTTCTTGAACAATCCTTTCAGGTTCCTCTCTTCGCATGTGGTAATCGTCGAGCTGTTTGACGAATTGGCCTAGCGTTACCAGTGTCAATTTTATGTTTGACAACGGTAGTTCTTCCTGTCTTTCCTCCTTTCGGTAAGAATATGTCATGATATCGATAAAGAAATTCTGACTGGCCTGCAACTGCAACCATTTGGTCAACATTGTCGTTGGAATTATCTGATGTTGTCGTCTGACGGATTATGGACGTCACGGATACACAAGTTCCTACTTTTGTCTCCTTCTTGATGGTCACTGGGTAGTCATTGACATTAATCAGTCTAACGGGAATTTCTTTAGCCGAAGTAACTAACTTCTTTCCAATTATGATTCCTCGGCCAACCTCCTCGTCGTGATTCCATGGCTCCATCATAACAGGTGTTACTTCTTCTACAATTCCGTGTAGCCGGGCTACGATGATCGTTTCACTTCTCGCAGGCACAACTGTATCTTCTTTAATTGCTGCTAGCACAGTGCTGTCATCATATAGATGAAGAAATACCTCCTCGTTGCCAACTTTGATTACTCTATTCTTAAAATCCAATTGAAATCCATATGAATTCATTACATCCATTCCTAATATAACATCCTCTTTGATGTCAGCAACTATGACAGTATGGACGAATTTTTCTGCTCCAATTCCTAATTATATATTGATTTCTTCGGGGGTGTTGGCATTTTCTCCTGTGGCAGTCCGCAGTCGCAACCTCGTTGGTAAGAGATTCTTACGGCTATTTATAACTACTGACGGTCGAATAATGGTCCTGGTCGCTCCGGTATCCACCAACAATGTATACTTTTTACCATTTATTTCTCCATCTACATATACACTATCTTCACGACATTTCAAAGAAGCTATTAGTATTAGATGGTCTTTAGAGAAATTCTGAGTCGAAGCTGCCGCCTATTCCGTTCTCTTATTTCCTGCTGGCGAGTTTCTAGATTTGCGTTATTACTTAAACTCCGTGCGTGTCCCTTTTCGCCACAACTGCAGCAATTCATGGTCTTCGTTTTCTTCGATGTAATGCCTTTCGCTATATTAACAAGCTGGTCAAGTTTGTCTTCATCCTCTTTTTCTTTCACAGTTAGAACTTCACGGTACCCACCAGAGGCCTGCGTAGCTGATTCGAACTCAAGGGCCGAGGACAATACATCGACCAGCGTCTTGTGACGAGCTAATCGCAGTGTTCTCTGCAATTGAAAATCATGAAGACCATCAATAGATGTCTGAATAGCCAACATTTCCATCATGTCTTCGGGAGCTGTTGGACAAGCAAATCGTACTAGCCTGGCAATATCTAACTCATATTCTTGAAAAGCTTCATCTTTCTTTTGTCTTCGGTTTTTAAGTCGCGCCTGATAGACATACTCCAAATGTTCGTGCCCAAATCGCATGTTTAGTCTCTTCATAAGTTGTTCAAAATCATTCGTCTCCTCTACAGCTATGGTCTGAAGTACATCCAAAGCCTCTCCTAGAAAAGCAATAACCAGATTTACAGCTTTGTCTTTTTCAGGCCATCCGTTCGCTCTTGCAAATGTTTCAAACTGTTTCCTATAACTGTTCCATGACGACTTTCCGGTGAAATTTGGAACCTTAACGCGAGCAGGACTTACACTCTCTTCAACCGGCCGTGGTTCCAATTTGTATTTGAGCTCATCGACTTTAATCTCTGCTAAGATGGGGTCCATCCCTCTGTCTACCTTTTCTGTTTTCTCTATTTTTTTTTCATTTCTTTCATCTCTTCTTCAAAAGCAGAGACTTGGTTTTTTAGCGACGATATCTTGTCGTAAAAATCAGAAGTGACTTTAGAGATGCTAAAACAGATACTTTACTCTCCAGAGGTGATATCTCGAGAGTCACCTTGCTTTCAAGGGATGTAATGTCACCCGAAACTTTCGAAATCTCACTAGAAACTTTATGTTCCAATGATGTTATATCTGCCGAAACTTTGTTCTCTAACGATGTAATGTATGTCGATACTTTCGAAATCTCGCCAGAAGCTTGAGAGATTTCACCAGAAACTTTGTTCTCTAACGATGTAATGTCCGTCGAAACTTTCGAAATTGATAAAATCAAAGCAGTATGCTTGTCCTCAAACACATAAGTTTCTGGATCATGGCCCTCTTTCTTTAGGGCGTCCTTCAGATGTTCGACTAAATCAGCCTTTTTCCAGTAGTGTACAGGTCTCTCTCCATTAATTCCTGCTTTAAATCACTTACTTTTAATTGGCTGATGGATGTGTTTGTCAATTACTTTATTTATTACGATTTATAATTATTTATTTTAAATATTCCACTTCGACACCATTTGTTACATATGTTTTTACTATTACGCGAATTTACTTTCCTGATATAAATCCTGATGTTCTTTTAGGCACTAATGTTTAATTATTTTAATTGACTTTATTTTTAGTAACTTACATCTAAACAAATGAAAAACACTGAATTTATTATTAAATAAATAAAGACTTACTTTATAAATCCTTTATTTTACAACCACTTAACATTTAACTAGGTACAATACTAATAAAACAAATAATTAAGGACTCACACGTAATACTTAATTTATTTACAAACAATTTATTTTGACCGCGCACAAATGTCTCTAAATTCACAACTCGATAAAATACTGACTCCTCCAAACCAAAAATGTCTATTTATATACCGGGTGTCCACTTATATTTTCCCCCATTTTAACTGCCTATAACTTCTAAACAGCTTAAGATAGAAAAATGCGGTTTTGGCTGAAATGTTTTATTTTAGTAAAAGTTTTGTCTGAATGTATTGAATTTTTTATATCACTTTCAAATACGAAAAAAAAATGGCGGATTCTTTGGAAAAAAACGTTGTTGACTTTTTTTTAATGCAACACCCAGTATATTTTTTTGTAAATTGAAAGAAAAGTCATTCACCTATCCAGCGATATAAAGTTTTTCAAAATCGGTTGTCAAATCACTGAGTAATTAATTTTTAAAATGAGCGGTGCAACGTGGATATCACGTACCTAAATAACATAACTAAGCAAAATGATATTATGTTATGTGATTTCCACATTGCATCTCTCATTTTAAAAATTATTTGCTCAGTTATTTGACAACCGATTTTAAAAAAATTTATATCATTGGATAGGTAAATGACCGTTTTTTCAAACTACAAAAAATATACTGGGTGTTTCAATAAAAAAAGTCAACAACGTTTTTTATTTAAAAAATCCGCCATTTTTTATTTAAAAGCGATATAAAAATGGTCATTTACCTAAAAACTTGAAAAAACGGTCATATACCTATCCAACGATATAAATATTTTTAAAATCGGTTGTCAAATAACTGAGCAATTAATTTTTAAAATTAGAGAGGCAATGTGGAAATCACATCAATTCGCTTAGTTATGTTATTTATGTAGGTATGGGATATCCACGTTGCACCTCTCATTTTAAAAATTAATTACTCAGTGATTTGACAACCGATTTTGAAAAACTTTATATCGCTGGATAGGTGAATGACCTTTCTTTCAATTTACAAAAAAATATACTAGGTGTTCCATTAAAAAAAAGTCAACAACGTTTTTTTCAAAAATCCGCCATTTTTCTTTTCGTATTTGAAAGCGATATAAAAAATTCAATTCATTCAGACAAAACTTTTACTAAAATAAAACATTTCAGCGAAAACCGCATATTTCTATCTTCAGCCGTTTATAAGTTATAGGCAGTTAAAATGGGGGAAAATATAAGTGGACACCCGGTATTATTACAATGTTATAGAAATAAATAACAATATGTATCTCGAAAATGGTTAAATAATATTTACAACTTTAAAAGAATTTACTCCGGAAGTCTAGGAACAATCGAACATCATAAATCATCATATATACAAAAAGGGTTTGTTTACAAAATTCGAATTATAATAAATAGGCCAGGTCGTGAGCGGCATACAGCGTCATACTACTATTGTTTAACATTATTAGCATAGCGAAATGTTTAACTCGGCATAACTGTTTAATTAGCATAACTCGGAATGAGTATTTTTTGAGTTTCCTTAAATGGAACATCGTGTATATTATTATTGTAATGAAATTATGTTTTATGCTACTTTTTTATTTCCTAAGCATTCCCTATACCTAAATGCTTTAATTTGTGAGTTATTCGTGATTCTTCAAGACAAACATTAATTGCAACAAAAATTACGTGCAATTTTATTCGGTGGCCGTGAAAATTGACATTATACTATTTTTATAGTTCCAGTTACTTTGTCACCATTACTAATATTAATTTTTCTTATGAGAGACTGGTTAATATGGTTTCTGTGCTAGAACTGTATAAAAGAATGTGCTACTAGCATTAAGAATTTATCATCAGCAATTTCCTGATAGACGACAACCAAGAAGAGAAACTTTTGAAAGTTTACTAGAACAGCTTCAACGGACTGGATACTTCGATTGCGAGCAATCTGATCGAACAAAATCTATTGTAAATTAATAAAATGTATTATATGTAATCCTTAATGCCTTAATGTCACTGAGAATCTGTATACAAGAATAAAAAACCGCTAAACGCCTTAAAAATGAGTGGCGCATACAATATTCCAGCTACAAAAGAGCTGATATGAATATTACGTGACGCGAAAATGTATGTTCATTTTGTTGAAAAATAAAATTCTAGTTTATATTTTAAAATATTTTTCCATAATATTTGCTAAATTTGAAGTTTTTTTTTTTTTGAAAAATGGCTTTGGCAGAGCCAATTAGCCAGACTTGTTTGTGATTGATTGCAGATTCATAGTCATAAATTTCTTATAAACATAAGTACATTCTACAATATTATTTTTATAGATACATTGGTACATTGTGTAGCTTTTTTTTATTTTGTTTTTTTTTTAATTATTTTACTGTTTTTTTAATATATATTTTAATTTGTGCGAAACACTTCTTTTTTTTATGTTTGTTACTATTTTTTTTCTTTTTTTTATTTATTATTTTTTTTGTTATTATTTTATTATGTGTTTCTTTATATATATATTTTTTAAGTTTTTCAAACCACATTAACAAATTATGCCTATTATATTACGTTTACAACTTGTATTTACATAATTTAACATGTTTATAAATGAGATGAAGAATTTCCATATCAAAAATGAATAACCATTTTCAATTTCGTTGCAAAACGAAAATACAGCCGAACCATATTCCAGTCCAATCAGAGAGTGCTGCAAGCACCTCTACCGGTTTCGAAACTTATTAGTCTCTCATCAGGAGGCACATATGCTGCTCTCCCTGATCCAACCAAAACAAACCCCAGCGTGCAGTCCCGAATTGCAACGAACGAAATGGCATAGATGCCCTAGCGGCAACTGCTAGCAAAAGACTAAGTTTTCACTCTAATGGCATATAACATATCCCACCAGAATGAAAACAATGGGAACCTTCTCTGGTTACACCTCCGAGGCTTCTACAATTTGCAAGCCATACGGATGCTGAGACTAAGGAAGATGAGGGAATTCTACAATTTACAATTCACGTCACATCTGCTCAGCGCGGTAAAGTTCCAACGAGACTGGTTCCCTTCATACTCCACACAGAGTAAATGTAAATCAAAAATGAATAACCATTTTCAATTTCGTTGCAAAACGAAAATACAGCCGAACCATATTCCAGTCCAATCAGAGAGTGCTGCAAGCACCTCTACCGGTTTCGAAACTTATTAGTCTCTCATCAGGAGGCACATATGCTGCTCTCCCTGATCCAACCAAAACAAACCCCAGCGTGCAGTCCCGAATTGCAACGAACGAAATGGCATAGATGCCCTAGCGGCAACTGCTAGCAAAAGACTAAGTTTTCACTCTAATGGCATATAACATATCCCACCAGAATGAAAACAATGGGAACCTTCTCTGGTTACACCTCCGAGGCTTCTACAATTTGCAAGCCATACGGATGCTGAGACTAAGGAAGATGAGGGAATTCTACAATTTACAATTCACGTCACATCTGCTCAGCGCGGTAAAGTTCCAACGAGACTGGTTCCCTTCATACTCCACACAGAGTAAATGTAAATCAAAAATGAATAACCATTTTCAATTTCGTTGCAAAACGAAAATACAGCCGAACCATATTCCAGTCCAATCAGAGAGTGCTGCAAGCACCTCTACCGGTTTCGAAACTTATTAGTCTCTCATCAGGAGGCACATATGCTGCTCTCCCTGATCCAACCAAAACAAACCCCAGCGTGCAGTCCCGAATTGCAACGAACGAAATGGCATAGATGCCCTAGCGGCAACTGCTAGCAAAAGACTAAGTTTTCACTCTAATGGCATATAACATATCCCACCAGAATGAAAACAATGGGAACCTTCTCTGGTTACACCTCCGAGGCTTCTACAATTTGCAAGCCATACGGATGCTGAGACTAAGGAAGATGAGGGAATTCTACAATTTACAATTCACGTCACATCTGCTCAGCGCGGTAAAGTTCCAACGAGACTGGTTCCCTTCATACTCCACACAGAGTAAATGTAAATCAAAAATGAATAACCATTTTCAATTTCGTTGCAAAACGAAAATACAGCCGAACCATATTCCAGTCCAATCAGAGAGTGCTGCAAGCACCTCTACCGGTTTCGAAACTTATTAGTCTCTCATCAGGAGGCACATATGCTGCTCTCCCTGATCCAACCAAAACAAACCCCAGCGTGCAGTCCCGAATTGCAACGAACGAAATGGCATAGATGCCCTAGCGGCAACTGCTAGCAAAAGACTAAGTTTTCACTCTAATGGCATATAACATATCCCACCAGAATGAAAACAATGGGAACCTTCTCTGGTTACACCTCCGAGGCTTCTACAATTTGCAAGCCATACGGATGCTGAGACTAAGGAAGATGAGGGAATTCTACAATTTACAATTCACGTCACATCTGCTCAGCGCGGTAAAGTTCCAACGAGACTGGTTCCCTTCATACTCCACACAGAGTAAATGTAAATCAAAAATGAATAACCATTTTCAATTTCGTTGCAAAACGAAAATACAGCCGAACCATATTCCAGTCCAATCAGAGAGTGCTGCAAGCACCTCTACCGGTTTCGAAACTTATTAGTCTCTCATCAGGAGGCACATATGCTGCTCTCCCTGATCCAACCAAAACAAACCCCAGCGTGCAGTCCCGAATTGCAACGAACGAAATGGCATAGATGCCCTAGCGGCAACTGCTAGCAAAAGACTAAGTTTTCACTCTAATGGCATATAACATATCCCACCAGAATGAAAACAATGGGAACCTTCTCTGGTTACACCTCCGAGGCTTCTACAATTTGCAAGCCATACGGATGCTGAGACTAAGGAAGATGAGGGAATTCTACAATTTACAATTCACGTCACATATCATTTGTAAATACGCCATATCATTTGTAAATATTAAAGTATTAAGGTTTATTGGGAAAAAACATTTTAAATCTTTTAATTCCTTATAAAGGTCGTTTATGTTATTTATGTTTAAATGACATTCTAATATGACATGTGTTAGATCTCCGATTTTGCCACAAGTACAATTGGGAGTATCTGACAAGCCGATTCTATGCATGTAATATGGCGTAAGAGCATGATTGGCTGTCAGCCGATTAATGGTCTTTATAAAATGTCTGTTATATTCTGTGTAAAACCATCTTTTTGAGAATATCCTAGGGTTACAATGAGCAAAATTTGAGCCAGTATTACATTCTCTGTAATGCAATTGCCAATTATTTTTAAGTTTTTGTCTGCTAAAAGTATCAATATCTGAAGCTGGAATTAAATTTTTGTTTATTTTTTCTCTGATTACATAAGCTGATTTAGCAAAATTGTCAACTATTTCATTGCCTTTTATTCCCGAATGACCCTTAATCCAAGCAATTGTTACATTTACTCCTAATTGTGTAATTTCAAACAGAGTTTTAAGTATATTCAATACAATGTGGTTTATGTGTTTGACTGTTTGAATGTTACTTAATTTGTCCACCACGCTTTTACTGTCAGTAAATATAACATAATTGCTAGTTGGATTCAGTAGTACATACTGAACAGCAAACATTACTGCTATCATTTCTGCTGTGTATATTGAGCATTCAATAGGTAGGCTATATTGATGATGGTAATTTTTATTTTCGTGGAATACTGCACAAATTTGAAGTAACACGCGCCATAAAAGAGTAACTTTGATACAGTTTGTATTTTGAAGTTCTTTTGTGGCGCATTTTACTTCAAATTTAGCAAATATTATGGAAAAACCTGTTAAAATAAAACTAGAATTTTATTTTCCATCAAAATGAAAATACATTTTCGCGCCACGTAATATTCATATCAGCTCTTTTGTAGCTGGAATATTGTATGCGTCACTCATTTTTACTTCATTTAGCGGTTTTTTGTTCTTGTATCAGGGCTTTTTCAAAGTTATTTATAAATTAAATGTATGAAGTTGAATGTAATGTTTCTCGATTACACGTTAAGCATTATAAATGGTCGTCTTCCTCGCATTATCTCCCAAATGATCTAGTGTCCATGGACTGTACACTAGATTTTTTTCTATTCGAAATATATTGAAAATAAATATTGGGATGGCCAGTAAATGAACTCGGATTACCCGATTAAATTTAGCGTCGTAACCACTACAACTACATAAACCATTTTGGCGATAATGGTTAAATGGATTATACTTTTGGAGCTCGATAACTTCGAAACGGCTTAACATGAGTTTGAAACGTATTGACAAGTAATACCTAATGCATCCCAGGCCAATTATAATAACTGAAGGTATTACAGGAATTATTGAACTTGAAAAACCGTTTTTTTCCCATTAAAAATAGATTTGATCACATTTATGAAGCCTGTAACTTAAAAATTCGAATTTTCCCAGATATGAAGTATACACCGTTAGACACGTCTAGTGTCCTCCTACAAACGCCCAGTTATTGGCGCAATTCGTAGGTTGAAATTTTGAGTAATTGTCGAAAAATCCAAATTTTAAAAGTTTAGTTTTTTAGTTTTTCGACTATACTGAGCCGTGTGTATGTCTGATCCTGACCGCTTAGGCAAGGCACCATTTGAAATCTTAACTCAACGCTATTGATTTGGTGTATTTGCCGTTTTCCTGTCTCTCCTTGAACCTAAGATACCCCCTATACCCCCAAAAAATATGCCGTTTTGTACTTACCCAGTCCTATAGCTGGCTTATGAGTGGCCGAAAGTCACAAATTACACCGGTTCTGAATCGGCCCTTACCCCCTCTTGAAACAAAAAAAAAATCAGATCGGTGTAATTTTCCACACACATACACACATAATACATACATACATACAAACATATTCCCGTTTTTAAATAGAAATTGAGTCATATTTCTGAGCTCGGTAACTTTTGAATGGTATAACCGATTTTCAAAATTAATTATGCGATGGAATGGTAATGATCAGTACTATCAGAAGCCGCAAAAGTTGGACTTAAATTTTCGAAATTTTTGGGAGTTTTGTGGACGAGAACGAAAAACAGACCGTAAATGGGAAGGGCCGTAAAATCCACACTCTTGGACCAAAATGGATGGTTGACATATGGATGGGCGAGTCTTTTCCCAAAATTTAACATGGGATGTGGCCCAATTTTCAATTCAGTCAGATTTAGAAAAACGAATATTTCGTGTATAATATAGTGTCGTATGTACGGGGGTTGTGCGCCACTGGCGAGAACTGCCGTTCTCTGAGAATAGTTAGACCGTTCTCATAATCTAAGTGTCTAGTCTGTTGAAACCGTTTTAGCATACTTTGAAAAGTAGTTTCTCTTCTTGGTTGTCGTCTATCAAGGAATTGCTGATGATAAATTCTTATTGCTGGTAGCACATTTTTTTATACTCTCCTAGCACAAAAGCCATAACCTCATTAGAAAGATTCATGTTAGTAATGGTAACAAAGCCACTGGAATTATAAAAATAGTATAATATCAAATATGTAAGCAAATTTAGTGGCTTAGGCCAGTATTATATTAGGCAACTGGTGACGCCACCAAGTTGCTCCACCAGTGACTCATTACGTCATGGGGCATTTAAGTAAATGAGACCTATTAGACTACGGTAACTGGTTGTGCCACCAGTTGCCCATATCGGCCACCAGTTGCCCGTAATATTTTGTGTGCTTTAATTTGGTGGAGCCACTATTTGCGCCACCAGTTGCCCCACTAGTTGCGCCACCAGTTACCTAGTCTAATAATGGCCTTAGCCAACTAGGTAGAATATTGTATGTTTTTATTAATATTTTACGCGCCAACAATCTTCACTACGTAGGTATTTTGATATCACATCCAATTAATAAAGTGTATCATCCATCCAAATTAATAAATTAAGGATCAGTCTAGATTATGTATTTTTTTTTTCGAAAAATTATTTTTGATTGAATATTTTCACGGCCACCGAATAAAATTTCACGTAATTTTTGTTGCAATTAATGTGTGGCTTAAATAATCTCGAATAACTCACAAATTAAAGCACTTAGGTATAGGGAATGCTTAACAAATAAAACAGTACGATAAAATATCATTTCATTACAATACTAAAATACCATTTAAGAAAACTCAGAAAATACTCATTCCGAATTTCGACCAACCCTGTATACTAAAATTAAACATTTCGCTATACTAATAATGTTTAACAATAGTAGACTATATTTAAAATCGTTTGAACATAAATAGAAATTTTGATGTCAAATCCCTACCATTCTATAGGATGTGAATATTGCTACGAAATTAAAAAAAAACGGAATTATATTTTAAAATACTCCGTATAATATTACAAAACCCTATATTTTATGAAATAAGACATCGAGGAGAATCCAAAATGTAAAAATATACAGGGTGTTCTATTTGAAAAAATATAAGTTTCTGTCATCCTGTTAATACTGGTGGCCCTGTATATTTGAAAATATTTTTAAATTATGGTCCTATCTGTGGTCCAACTTTTACCTAAATAACTTCTTTTCGTATCTCTTACGACCAACGAGTAATTTTAGTATCTCGCACTAATGCCCCACATTGTATATGTGTATATGTATTTTCTTTATTGTTTGGATTGGCTTCCGTTTCACATTTCTACATATTGTAATAGTGCTAATAAACATTTTCTTCAAAATTGTCTTGGCTACATTTCTTGTTTGGAATATTTTTCTAAAGCGTACAGATTCGTGATAAAAAGAAGTTTCCCCTCTAACAAGGGGGGAGTTAGGAAGAAGCCCGGGGGTAAGAGTAGCAAACGTTTTTGTATCTTTTTTTGGGTCTCAAAATTGACATTCTCAGTAAAATTCGGCTTGTTTGTATGATTTTTAGAGGATCTAAAAAGACACGTCTCGAAGTTCGCGCGTCTTGATCGTCTTGTACGAACCTTGCGGCACGAGCGATTGTTCTGCGCACACCGCACACTAGTCGATTCAGTTTATTCACATCTTCCAACCAAGGAGAACGCATTTTTTATATATCTGTTATAGTCAAAGCCCGAATTTCAGGCACTCCTAGGTTTGACTAGGCAATCCTCAGGTCTGACTGACGGTCTTAGTCAAAGCCCGAAATAAATTACAGTTTCGGCCTTTGACTAGTCAAACCTAGGAGAGACTAAGTTGTTCAGGCAAAGGTCGAAATTTAATTTTATGAAATCGGGGTTTGACTAGTCAAACCCCGATCAGCTATTAAAATGTCGTAATTTGTTAGATTAGGTTTAATAAAACGTCATTTTTTAATTTTATCGTTTATTATTTTTATATTGCAGTAGCATTTTATGAAGTCTTGTCCTCCAAATTTAGAATCTTTTGTACCAATTTCTCTTAGAGACAGCTTTTGCAAACAATTTAGATTAAAAACCTATACAGAAGTAAAAACTTCAAATTGTATTTTGGTATAAAATAGTTTATTTAAAACTTCTAAAAGTCATCCACATGGATTGCAAAACGTTTTCGTTCTGAACAGAACATCTTCAGTGCATTCCGCAAAGTAGTTGTAACTAGCACACCAATGAAGGTGGTAACTTCAAAATATATGGCTTACATTATACCTTATGATAAAATATTATGACTACAAGTCGATGTTACTAGATTAAAATATGTATGTGCCTAAAGAGCAACATGCTTCCCTGCTCGAAAAAACTAGGTACTTGCCATTTGAATTAGCACAGACCAACTTCCATTCTGATTTTTCCATTGATTTTAATTTAGATTACTTCTTCAGATGTGGTTTGTTGTATTTGCCAAAAAGAGAGCTCTCAAGCACATACGTGCATAATTTGTAATCAGGTGGTACATGTTGTGTGCACTAACAGCACACCGTATGCATACTATGAAGCTTTTAAAAGAAAAGTTACATGCATGCGTTGTGCACAGACAGAAAGATTAAAATAAATAAAGGAAAGGCGATTGAAGGTCTTCATGCCCAGGCTAACGCTATAAAACAATTAAGTGAAAAAAATTTTCCTCCAATTTCGATCAGGAAAACTATAACAATACCTACCCCAGCTTTGATAGAACCAAAGGAGATGCTCGAAATATTTTGGGTATCATACAAGATAAAAAAATTGACGGTTTATATAGAGTTGGTACAAAATACGGAACAATAAACACACTTTTTCCAAGAAATGAAATAAGAGAATTCAAAGAGAATTTTCTAAATTTCGAAGATATTCCAGACGTTAAGCTGTCTCTAAGAGAAATTAGTACAAAGGATTCTAAATTTGGAGGACAAGGCTTTATAAAATGCTAGTGCAATAAGAAATGCTCTTCAAAATTATGTAAGTGTAAAAGGTCTAACCCTAACTTATTGTGCAACACTAAATGCCGTATTGCCTCAACATGTGAGAATAAATACTATTTTTTTATTTTAATTACGAAAATATAAAAATAATAAACGTTAAATTTAAAAAATGACGTTTTATTATACCTAATCTAACAAATTACGACATTTTAATAGCTGATCAGGGTTTCACTAGTCAAACCCTGATTTCATAAAATTAAATTTCGACCTTTGCCTGACCAACTTAGTCTCTCCTAGGTTTGACTAGTCAAAGGCCGAAACTGTAATTTATTTCGGGCTTTGACTAAGACCGTCAGTCAGACCTGAGGATTGCCTAGTCAAACCTAGGAGTGCCTGAAATTCGGGCTTTGACTATAACATATCAACCAAAACGACTACAGTCGACTCTCGTTAATTCGAAACTCGAGGGACTCTTAAAATATTTACGAATTACTGAATGTTTGAAATATCAAATGGTTCGAAATTTGTGAGAGAAAATAAATAAAACTTCGAATTATTATGTGTTGATCAATTATTATTTATTAACTGCTATTCTATAACGATAACAAAAGTTTAGAGGTACATTCTTGTACATACATGTATGTATTCATAATGTGAATTAATCAATCTTTCGAAAGAACTCTATTATACTGCTTTGCTTCACTTTCGTTCTGTAGACAAGGTATTGAATGAGGATCTTGCTTCCTTAACTGAAACAAAGGCGCGTTGAAACAAGTTTGAAAACTGTACTTACTACAATCTTTTCGCCTCTTTCTCTCTGCAACTTTGAATTGTCGAGTGTTGGACGCCGATGAGTTCGAATTAACGCGTCGTTTGGTCATATAGCAATGATTTTTTTCATTCGAATTACCAAAAGCGTAAAAATGTATTGATTTAGTTCGAAATATAAAGAGATTTTGTAGGGAACTCGTGATAACTTTGAATTATAGAGAGTTTCGAATTACCGCAGGTTTGAATTAACGCGAGTCGACTGTATTTCGATTTGTGAAAAGTACGGTATTGTTACATTTTTAGTATAATTTGTATACAATGAGCGTTATACAATTGAGGGTATTTTTCTACTTCTCCAACGAATTTTATATTAAGCACCTAGAAACAGAAGTTCAATGTTTTCAGAATTTTATATTACAAACAATATATTTCCACAAAGCTACTATAGTACTACTAACAATCAACGAACATAACATTCACCGATGTTAAAAAAACTAAAATATAATTTAGCGGAAAAAACAAAAAAATGAAGGAAACAAATAAAATAAATATACCTCAATGACTGGAAACGTGCGTCTCACTCGAACTTTCTCGTGCGCAACCGATCGCAAGGGACAAGAGTCATACAAGACGAGGAGATTTGCAATCCTAAACTCATCGTCTACGGAGCTCAATGCCACAACGAAGGAACTTAAGTGACGGGGAGAGATCTATGCGACTGGAATCGAGTCGAATACTTCGAGCGTTGACCCATGTGCGGACGGCTTTACTGGCATTTTTGTTTCTTATGACTGGATAAGGAACATATCAAGCTATAGTAGTTGTAGTTAGTTTAGCTACCACAAAATCCCTCATCAACCAGTTATCGACTTTTAAAAACGGATACTTAAAGATTAAAATCAAAATAAAAATAATTACGCAGATACGCAGTACCAAACAACTACTTCGATGATTTCGATTAGCTGAAGACCGTGAATTATTCGCCAATAAAATTGCCAATGTTAGGGGACCAAACATGGGACCGAAAGAAGATACCTACTTCGTGATTTTATTTTTAATTTTTGTTAACAATGCGATTTTGAATAAACTGTTTTATTTCAGTGAGGTCTTCGTTTCTAATTATTGTATTGTCAAATGTAGAAATAAATACGTTATTTTATGAGTTTATTACACTAATAACAGAAAGCATCGCATAATTTGTAAAACAGAAAAAAGTCTAAAAGTACAGTTTTTAATTTTTAGCAGAATTCTATATACTTGTTTACGGTCTCCTGTAGGTGTCTACAAACGCATAACATTTCAAGTTGAAGCGTGATTTTGACGAAAAAAAGTAAACGAAACGTTGATAATTAATTATTTTTAATGGTAAATAAGCCAAACTTTTACTAAAGAAATGATTTTATTAACGTTTCGACGTCCAAATCGGATGACGTTGTCAAAATTAAAAAAATATTAATAAATTAAACAAAAATGCTCTTGCTTAGTAAAAAATTCTTCTATTAATTTATTTAATCTGACTCATTTATATCGGCAATTCAGACATATATTATACATTTTAAAATAGAAGACTTTAAAATGATATTGCCAATATTTATGAGTTGCGTTCCTGGGACGACTTCACTGAAAGATAGTTCATTTGATTACATGAAATCAACCCCAACTCAAGAATATCCGCCACAAAAAAATCATAGCATGTGATCTGTCTTTAAAAAGACAACCACATGCAATGGTGACAGTAAAATTCTCGCGTTAGAGATTCCCTAGTAAATCACGAGGGAAAACCAGGAAAAAACCTCGTGATACTATCCCGATATCGTAAGTAAGTCTTACTGTAGTTTACTCTCAAAACTAATACCAAATTCTGACCTTAATATGTACATTTGTTATTTTAAATTATAAATACTATTAATAATGCATAGATATATAAATAATACTAAAATATAAAATATGTACTAACTCGATATATTATTGACTTACTAATCGTGGTATTTTCTTTCTATTGACTTTCCCTTTTAGTATGGGTAACCACATCATACTGCATTCTACCGAGGAATTTGCGACACAATTGGTTTCATTTAGCATATAGAGCCGTTTCTTTCATTTTTCTCTTTTTACTATCTGTTTCTTTCAGAACTATACGTGAATCTCTCCACTATGTTCATTATCCCATGCGTGTTGACATATTTGAGATATATCAAAGAAACTATCCGAGAAACTTAAAACAATAGGAAATAAATTCAACATTTCAACAACATTCAAAACAACAAACACATTGAGATCTATTCTATCGAAAACTAAACCAACAGTGAACCAGAAAGAACAAAGAATTGTATTTATAAAATACTTTGTAAATACGAACAATTTTATTTAGGTGAAACATAAAGACCATTAAACGTTAGAATAAGTGAACATCAGTCCTATTTTAGATAAAAATAGAGAATTTGATAGATCTCAAATATGTCAACACGCATGGGATAATGAACATAGAGTTCAGTGGAGAGATTCAAGTATAGTCCTGAAAGAAACAGATAGTAAAAAGAGGAAAATCAAAGAAGCGGCTCTAATTATGCTAAATGAAACCAATTGTGTCGCAAATTCCTCGGTAGAATGCAGTAGGATGTGGTTACCCATACTAAAAGAGGAAGTCAATAGGAAGAAAATACCACGATTAGTAAGTCATATCGTAAGTAACATATCGAGTTATTAGGTACATATTTTATATTTTAGTATTATTTATGTATTATTAATTTTATTTAAAATTTAAAATAACATATGTACATATTAAGGTCAGAATTTGGTATTATTTTTGAGAGTAAACTAAAGTAAGACCTAATACTTACGATGTCGGGATAGTATCACGAGGTTTTTTCCTGGTTTTCCCTCGTGATTTACTATGGAACCTCTAACGCGAGAATTTTACTGTCACCATTGCATGTGGTTGTCTTTTTAAAGACAGATCACATGCTATGATTTTTTTGTGGCGGATATTCTTGAGTTGGGGTTGATTTCATGTAATCGAATGAACTATCTTTCAGTGAAGTCGTCCCAGGAACGCAACTCATAAATATTGGCAATATCATTTTAAAGTCTTCTACTTTAAAATGTATAATATATGTCTGAATTGCCGATAAAATTATACAGATTAAATAAATTATTAGAAGAATTTTTTACTAAGCAACAACATTTTTGTTTAATTTATTAATATTTTTTGTATTTTGACAACGGCATCCGATTTGAACGTCGAAACGTTAATAAAATTATTTTTTAGTAAAATTGTGGCTTATTTCCCATTAAAAATAGTTAATTACAAAAATGCCACAAGAAAATAGCTTCAGAAAAACATTAAGAAAACGTTGATAAATCTGTGCCCTATTACATGTCTGCTTGTTTTTCAATAAGGAAGGGCATTATTACAGTGAAAATGAGTAATTTAACTTCAGAACAAGCAGCCTAAATCGTATTTTATTGTATATATTTTATTGTAAATAAAAAATGTAGTACAATTTCAGATTACTACGGCAAAATTAGGCCACACACAGTGCAATAATGTGCCATAATGAAGTTTTATCGGTTTTAAATTAACCATATTTGAACTGTCAATATTTTTATAGTCAGCTATAGTTGTATATTTAGTTTTATAGTAGCTGAGTCAGTTATAGTCAGTTAAATAGTAACGTGTCGCCTAACTTTTACACACATACCTACTGTGGCAAATGTATAATATTTTTCAAAATTTTGAAATACGTTTAAATCGTAGAACAATTGTAACTTCTGTTTTTAATACAGATTTTAATCCTCTACAAATATTCTCTCATGACTTTTGATGTAATAGAATTAGGGGGGAAGCAGGAATTCAACAGTTTAGAATTTTACATTGAGTTTCCTATGGCCCGTTTTACGATTCACCACCCGTTTTATACAATTCAACCTCTTGAAGATTGGCCAGCAGTCAGTCCAGACTTACCCGAATTGAGCATGCTTGGTACTACCTAGAAAGACGCATAGGAGCCAGGGATGGGAAAAACCTACCGGTTTAAACCTAAAACCGGTTTTTTTACTACGCAATAAACGGTTGTTTTTTTGTCCCTGTTATAACCGGTTTTTTCTTTTTAAAGTAAAAACCGGTTATTAGGTTTTTACGGTGATTAGGATTAGGTTAGTTATTATTTCGGATCCCAATCATAATTATTATTCTCAAGTAATTATTCCAAACAAAACCATAATTCAAATTTTATTTTATTTTATAAAATACAGAAGCAAACTTAAAGTGCAATCTCACATCAGCCAGAAACAATTATTAAGTTTTATTATTCTATTTCCTTGAAAAGGTATTTATAATCATAATATTTACATAAGAAGTGATCTGGTTGAATTAGACGCATACATCATCTATTTCTCACACTTAACTCCTGACATTGAAAGTGGGTGAATGACTTTTTCTGATTACCAAAAATAATGCTCTGAATATGAATATCGAATTACTGATTGCGAATACTAATCTGCAAGAATTTCGCTACGTTTTAAAAACGATACAATCATACAATAAGTATTAAATGAGTTAAAATGTACCTATTCTACAAATATACAAACGTGTTAAACGTAGTACATGTTCTTTCGATAGTACTAATTTTGATCATATTGATATCGAGTCGAATGGAGTATCGCAAACTAAAGTGTATTGTAAATGTAGCTTTGTAACCTATTGGATTAAGAAAACCGAAAACCGGTTTTTACAAAAACCGGTTTTTTTGGCCGGTTATAACCGCTAGGTTAAACCGTAAGCAAAAAAACCGGTATAACCGAAAACCGGTGTTTTGTCAAAAACCGCCATCCCTAATAAGAGCCCGTATCGTCGCTCTCGAAAACCTTGATGAACTGGAAAATGTTTTAACGGAAGAATGGGAAAATTTTTATTTGGAGACATAGGTCTCTGATAAATAAGCCTTCCACAGAGAATGAGGGACGTCATTAGACGCAAGAAGTGGTAATACCAGAAACTAAAATGTTCAATATGTCCTTAAAATTCCTTATTTTATAAAGGACCCCGCAGAAACCTTATGGGAAATGGCTCTCTGTCAAATGCTCTGAAACTTTGGGTTCGGGTAGTCCTTGATGTGTAGAACAAAAGACTCAATGGGCGCGTAGCTCCAAAAAATCATCGTTTTAAGATATAAGCCTCTGAAGTTATAGGTAGGTACACATGACCCCTACAGTGAGGACCGTTGAGTTGGAATAAATAATTTTCTCGAGAATGGGCGACTCTGGAGATAAATTACGAATCAGTTCGATTTTTATTTTTAAATTATAATATTTTGGCATATATATCATACTAGTGACGTCATCCATCTGGACGTGATGACGCAATCGATGATTTTAAAAAAAAAAGAATAGGGGTCGTGTGATAGCTCATTTGAAAGGTTTACACAATTCTCTATTCACTAATATAAACATTAACATAATTATTTATACTTGATATTTATAAGAGCCCGTATCGTCGCTCTCGAAAACCTTGATGAACTGGAAAATGTTTTAACGGAAGAATGGGAAAATTTTTATTTGGAGACATAGCCCAAATTTTTTTTTGAATTAAATTAATTGAGACAAAAAGAAGAATGTGTATAATTTATTTAATTCGAAATATATTTTACTGCTGTCAGAAAACAGCAAAAAATGGTAATTTAAAAAATAAGCATTGCTTTCGTTTAAATTAAATGTTCAAACTGCTAAGAGGCAGGTGGGTGGCAGCTTTAATATTGAATTTAAGCGAAAACAATATTTATTTATCAAATAAACATTTTTTTCTGGTTTCGGACAACAGTAAAATGTATTTCGAATTAAATAAATTATATACATTCTTCTTTTTGTCTCAATTAATTTAATTCAAAAAATGTTTTGGGCACCCTGTATAAATAATTATGTTAATGTTTATATTAGTGAATCGAGAATTGAATAACCTTTCAAATGAGCTATCACACGACCCTCTATTCTTATTTAAAAAAATTATCGATTGCGTCATCACGCCCAGAAGGATGACGTCACTAGTATGATATATATGCCAAAATATTATAATTTAAAAATAAAAATCGACCTGATTCGTAATTTATCTCCAGAGTGGCTCATTCTCGAGAAAATGAATTTATTCCAACTCAAACGTCCTCATTGTACCTATAAATTCAGAGGCTTATATCTTAAAACCATGATTTTTTGGAGCTACGAGCCCATTAAGTCTTTTGTTCTACACATCGAGGACTACCAGAACCCAAAGTATCAGAGCATTTGACAGAGAGCCATTCCCCATAAGGTTTCTGCGGGGTCCTTTGTATTGTTCATTTTTGATGAATAATTTTTATTTTTATTTTTTTTTGCCTATTAGTCTTTGATTTTTTATTTTACTGGAATAAACCACTGTTAAATATGCCTACGTTTCATTCCCTGGAATTTCAAAAAAAAATTAGGAGATGCTAATCAAAACTTCTAGACTTAATACATTTATGCGATACTTTTTGCGACCAGTATTAAAAAAAGATAAAATAGAAGAATGTATGATAACAATAAGGGATGAACGACGTAATCGCAAAATTTCGCGCCAATGTGTTTTATATGCATTCATTTTTTTCGGATCATGGTAAAAATTAATAAGTATTTTTGAAAAATTTAAACGCAGAATGAAAGATTGCTTTATTACTGAAGGCCAAAAGTCTCTGAAATCTTCTATAATGTGTATTTTAATAAGTTACAGGGGTGAAAAAAGAGAAAATTTAGTGTGATTTTTATTTTCAAATATCTCATTCAAAAGAAACTTTTTGATTAGGTATTCTAAGGGACTTTCGGTCCTTGATAATAATGTAATCTTTTATTATGCGTATACATTTTTCAAAAATATTTTAGTTTTTCAGGATTTGAAAAAAATGAACACCATGTCCGTGGTGATATTTTCCAAGTCGAACATTCGCTATCTTTTTTATACAACGCACTTAGTCGAACAGAATGTGTTGATAAGACTACTAAATATTTGACACGGCTTCAGGAATATTTTGAGTTGTTTATTAAATAATATTGATATTGTATTTAGAGATTGAAGCCTTATACCGAAACGTTTCTAGGAGAATATCAGGCAGGATTCAGGCGTGGACGTTTAACCATTAACCAGATCTTTACACTACGACAGATCCTCGAAAAAGCGCAAGAGTTTGTGATGATCTCGTTCAATGTATTGCTCTCGGGTAACAAAATACAATCGAAGACAAAGTTCGCTTTTTAAGACATTTTTATTTAAAATCAAAACATACAAAAGATAAGATAATTAGCCTTAATTACGCGTTAATTTCGTTAATATTTACAATCTACGTATCGGACTTTCGGTTCGGGTCGATGTGACGATATTTGATACATGAATGAATAATAGCGACAATCGCGTGGATTAGGAATTACATTTATGTATTTATTAATATGAAATGGACGTTTAAGGAGAGGAAATTTCGCTCACCGCGCCAGACATGTAAGGATAAGTATAGGGTAAATGCAACCGTCGAATTCCTTCAACGCACCATAGACCAGGGCGCATCTGTAAAAATATTAGTACATTTGGACGTTGAGAGGTGACTCAAATTTTTTTGCAGAAATTGCTTGAAAATAACTCAAATAACAATATTTGAGTTATCCTCCCTCTCAAAAAGGTCCGGAACATGTTTAAATAATTAAAATGTCAAAAAATGAAGGAAAAATTATTTTCTTCGTTTTTTGATTATAACTTTAAAAGTGTTCATTTCCGAGAAAAGTTGTACTGACATAAAAGTTGCGTAATTAAATTTCCTACAATATATAATTGGTTAAAAATTAAAAAAAAATAGTCACCCTTGTTACAAAATAGCAATAATTGCGAAAAAACCATACAAAAACAAGTATTTGCATTTTACGTTTTTGAACCATTTATGCTACACTTAGGACCTTCATATTTCACCCAGAAAAACTTTATAATACAGTAAAACCATACTGTAAATTTCATTAAGATCGGTTCCATAGATTTTGCAAAATAAATTTTGCAATCCAGCTTTCGCAAAAAAAATTCATTTTTTCAACATGTTACAGGACTAAAAATAAAGCAGATAGCAAGTTGAAATTTTTTTGCATATAGAAGTGTACTGTAACTTTCATTGGCAATTTGCAAAATTAAAATCGATTAACTACCACGGCGTCAGGAATTTTTTTAGACAAACATTCATTATTGGTGCTACGCGCAGCACAGCGGATAATTTGCTCTGATTGGGCATTCCAATGACCTTTGATAATGATTGATACATTTTAATTTTTAATGAATTTCGATATAAATAAATAAATTTGTTTATTGCAAAATTAAAAACACATACTCTATCTTTTTAAATAACACTTTTTTTAGCAAAAACTTTCTTTGTTCGTATATTTTAACTTAGAGAATAAAAGTTTATTATTTTTAAA
The DNA here is from genome assembly GCF_917563875.1 of Diabrotica virgifera virgifera. Taxonomy (NCBI): domain Eukaryota; kingdom Metazoa; phylum Arthropoda; class Insecta; order Coleoptera; family Chrysomelidae; genus Diabrotica; species Diabrotica virgifera. Next base: position 108,019,931 of record NC_065444.1, read on the forward strand.
CATATGCAATTGTTTAAACAATATTTCACAAACAATAATAAAATTAGTTTGATTTTTGTGGAATTAAAATATTAAAATACAACAAAATATAGAGTAAGAAAATAATATATTAGATAAAGATTGGAAGAAATTTTGGTGGAAATCAACTTGTGTGAATCGAACACCGCTGTCCTGCGCGTAGCAGCAAAAATTAATGTTTATTTAAAAAATTTCCTGACGCCGTGGTAATTAATCGATTTTAATTTTGCAAATTGCAAATGAAAGGTACAGTACACTTCTATAAGCAAAAAGAATTCAGCTTGCTATCTGCTTTATTTTCAGTCCTGCAACATTAAAAAAAAAATGATTTTTTTTTGCGAGAGCTGGATTGCAAAATTTATTTTGCAAAATCTATTAAACCGATCTTAATGAAATTTACAGTGTTGTTTTACTATATCTTAAAGTTTTTCTGGGTAAAATACGAAGTTCCTAAGTGTAGCTTAAATGGTTGAAAAACGTAAAATGCGAATACTTGTTTTTGTATGGTTTTTTTTTCGCAATTATTGCTATTTTCCAACAAGGGTGACTATTTTTTAAATTTTTAACCAATTCTGTATTGTAGAAAATTTAATTACGCAACTTTTACGTCAGTACAACTTTTCTCAGGAATGAATAGTTTTAAAGTTATAATCAAAAAACCAATACAAAAATCGAATTTTTCCTTCATATTTTGACATTTTGATTATTTAAACAATGTTCCGGACCATTTTGAGTGGAGGACAACTCAAATATTATTATTTGAGTTATTTTCAAGCAATTTCTGCAAAAAAGATTTGAGTCACATCGCAACGTCCATCTCAAAACAGATGCGCCCTGGACTACCAAGACGACGAGGGTTGGAGGGTTTCGGAAAAAGGTCGGCATACAGGGTGTCCCAGAATTTATCCAGGCTATATCTCTTAAACGAATAGAGATTTTCGAATTGGACAAAAACTTATCTATTTCATTTATAATACACTTTAATATGGCGTAGAAAAAATCATCCCCTAAATATTCATCCCTTAGTTACAACCCCTAACTTTAGTTTTTTTAATAGCACTCTGTACATTTTTTTATAGTTTTGGATGTGATCTTTTGTCGTCTATTCAACATATTTTTTAAAAATAAAATCGGTTCGTAAGTAATCAAGAAAATATCAGTTTATTTTTGTCAATTATTTGTCCCAGACTAATTTATCCAGGCTATATTTCTTAAACGAATACGAGACTTTTGAATGGGACAAAAACTGATCTATTCCGTTTTTAATACACTTTAATATGGCGTAGAATAAATCATCCCATCCCCTAAATATTTATCCCTGAGCTACAACCCCTAACTTTAATTTTCTTAATAGCACCCTGTACATTTTTTTATAGTTTTGTAAAATTAAACCATTTTATTTAAAAAAAAAATCTGTTGAATAAACGATAGAACACCACATACAAAACTATAAAAAAATGTACAGGGTGCTAAAAACTTAAAGTTAGGGGTTGTAACTAAGAAATGAATATTTAGGGGATGGGATGATTTTTTTCTACGCCATATTAAAGTGTATTACAAATGAAATAAATTAGTTTTTGTCCCATTCGAAAATTTGTCTTCGTTTAAGAAATATAGCCTGGATAAATTAGTCTCGGACACATAATTAACAAAAATAAACTAATATTTTCTTGGTTACTTACGAACCGATTTTATTTTTAAAAAATCTGTTGAACAGACAATAGAAGGACACATCTAAAACTATAAAAAATGTACAGGGTGCTATTAAAAAAATTAAAGTTAGGGGTTGTAACCAGGGATGAATATTTAGAGGATGATTTGTTCTACGCCATAATAAAGAATATTACAAATAAAATTGATCAATTTTTGTCTCATTCGAAAATCTCTATTAGTTTAAGTGATATAGCCTGGATAAATTAGTCTGGGACACTCTGTATACCTAACTCACCTCTTATACCTTGTTGTTTATTATTCACCGTTCAACGCACCGAGAATAATAATACAACTAGGCTTTTCGTTGCGTCTTTTATACTGTCAGAGACGGTTTAAAAACACGTTTTGCTTAATACATTGGCGTACTCTAGACGATAAAATTATATGATCGTCACAAGTTTAACCCTCTCATGCATTGAGTCCACTCCAGTGGACAGATGTTTTTAACTCATATATTTTAATTCTATGAAACTTGTGCAAAATGCATGAAATCCCTTTCAGTGGACTCTAATCAAGTAACTACTACCGACATCTACAATATTTATTTTGAAAATCAAAGTTTATTTATGTTAGTATCTATAAATCACCTGACTGCGATGGCCACCTGTGAATTGCCTGAAATATGTGCCCGTAGTTTCTATGGAAAAGCAAAATAAAGGTAAAAAAATATTTTTCTAATAGAATTATGTATTTTAAACAATTGGCCTTTGTTATAATTTCAAATAATTGAAAAACTCACGAAAATATCACCTTGCAGTCATGCCCACTAGAGTGGACATCATGCAATATGTAACATACAATTCCACTCTTGTGGTATGTTTTATGAGTATAATTTTCAGAGGGGTAGTAGGTTTCTTGTTCACATATTTTTTGTTATTTTCTTATCAAAGATTTATTATTTATTTATTATTAGTGCCGATGTACACTAGCCCAGGGGGACCGACGGCTTAACGTGCTCTCCGAGGCACGGTGAGATGGCTCGTGTCATTATTGGAAATGAAAATGGTTTGTCTTTGGCAGGGCTCGAACCCACGTGCACTGGCGTATGAGGCCAGCGTTTATGCCGTTACTCCACGGCCGCTCACATTTTTTATCACTATTCACCGCAGACATAATGGATGATATCGTCTTTCAGACCAATTTACATGCTGGCCAAAACAATAAATTAAATTTTGGTTTTACAAAATAGGATGAGTTTGCTTTCTTGGGCATAAATTTAGTGATTGCGTACATCAGATATCCCAGAATACGTCTTTACTGATCAAGTGATAATGGCCTGAGGATGGACCTTATTGCAGATGCTATGCCTGTTAATAGATTTGATTCTATTTTGAGGTTTTTACATTTCGTAAATAATGATACTTAATGTAAATCAAAATAACACGGACAAATTGCGAAAAATCAGACCATTTTTGGATAAAATTCAGAAAAATTTCTTAGGTGCCACAGATCCAGAGGAATACCAATCAGTTGATGAGCAAATTATTCCAATAAAAGGAAAATTCGGTATAAAGCAATACTTACCAAAAAAAACCTAAAAAGTGGGGAGTCAAAGTTTGGGTAAGAGCTGGAATTAGTGGATATATGTATCGTTTTGAGGTTTACCAAGGAGCTTCGGCAGACAGAAGTCAAATTAGTAAACTTGGAGCGTGCGCTGATGTAGTTTTGCGTCTAACTGACGACTTAGAGAGAATCAATCATAAAGTATTCTTTGATAATTTATTTTGCAGACTTCCCCTTATCGAGGAACTGCATAAAAGAGGTATATGGGCGACAGGAACTCTCCGATTGAATCGACTACAAAATTGTAATTCTATTATGAAAACAGATAAACAAATGAAACAAGAGGGTAGGGGAACTTCATCCGTTGCAAGTACTGAAGGTGGCAATATAATTGTTTATAAATGGCTAGACAACAAGACTATTTACATTGGTTCTAATTGTGCTGGAATAGAACCTCAGAATAAAACAAAACGCTGGTGTAAATCTACTAAGACTACTATAGAAGTGAACAGACCATTTTCTGTTCAGTTTTATAACAAAAACATGGGAGGAGTAGACCTGAGGGACCAGTTGTTGGCCCTGCATCCTCTAAGGAGAAGAAACAAACGCTGGTACATAAGAGTTTTTATGCATTTTGTGGATGTTCTTGTTGTAAATGCATGGATTTTATACAAGAAAAACGGAAATCCAAAAAAAGATCTGCTTGAATTTAAACTAGAGCATTAATAAATTTGGGAACGCAGAAAGAAAATAAACGAGGTACACCTTCGTCTGGTACACCACCTCCCATTTTGAAGAAGAAGAAACCAAATCATCATGCACCCCCTGAAATTAGACAAAGTAATTAGGGGCACTGGCCACAACTAATTGATATACCAAATGCTCGAAGATGTCACTCTAAAGCTTGCAAAATAAAAACGAAATACATCTGCAAAAGGTTCAATGAGCCGCTGTGTCCATCGTGCTTTGAATATTTTTATACCAGTAACTGATGCTTCCGCGATTCCGCAAGTGCATAGTGACCACTAGAGTGGACGGACTTTTTTTTAGGGTTTAAGAAATTTTTTTTATGTTTTTACACTTACTATACTATTTTCTAATGTTAATATCTAATATTTCGCGATAAACTAATTTTTCTACGAAAAAATAAATTTTTTCTTAAAATTATGCATGAGAGGGTTAACATATAATAATATGTACCATATTTTTGTCGATTTTAAAGCGGCATATGACAGTGTCTTAAGACCAAGTCTTTACAACGCTATGAATAAGTTAGGAATTCCAAAAAAACTCAGATGTATGATAAAAGTGACAATGGCGAAGATGCTATCAGCAATAAATATTCAAAACGACTCGTCAACCCCATTTGAAATACATAGGGGGTTAAGGCAGGGAGATGCGCTGGCGTGTCAGATTTTTAATGTAGCCCTAGAAAAAGTCGTACGAGACGTTAATTTAGATAGCAGGGGAACAATATTTAATATATCAGTCCAAATTCTAACATATGCAGACGACGTGGACATTATAACCAGAATCAGGGCGAGAATTGTGGAAATCCTAACCGAGCTAGTAGTAACAGCAGAACGAATGGGGTTACGTATACATCAAAATAAAACCAAATTCATGGCGATGGCGACTAACACAAACACAAGAGCTGGAGAAGTTGACGCAGATCTTATCATGCATGACCAAAACTTCGAAGCGGTTAAAGAGTTCATATCTCTAGGGACATCTGCTAACCCCAATAATAACACACCAGAGAAAATAAAAAGGCGAATAATAATTGAAAACAGGTATTATCATGGTCTATCAAAGTACTTAGCTAACAAACGTCTGTCTCAAAAAACTCGTATAAGGCTTTATAGAACATTGATAGTCCCCGTTCTCACATGGACGCTAATTAAAACAGATGAATCCGCTTTATCGATTTTTAAAAGGTGCTACGCAAGATATTCGGAGCGATCTGTCAGAACGGAATATGAAGGCGTAGATATAACTTTGAACTGCAGAATATCTACAAGCATACGTTTGGTGGAAAAGATATTATCACTATAATTAAGCGAAACCGCCTTGAAGTGGGTAGGACATGTAGCCCAGGCCCCTGAATCGAACATGATAAAAAAGATTCTAACAGCGCAACCTGTGGAAAAATGGAGAGCAAGGGACAGAACAGAATGGCGTAGAAAGCTTGAGAAGGTCGAGGCCCTCTAAGGGCTGTAGCACCAAGATGATGATGATATTGTATTTGATAGATAATTAATTGATATAAAATTAATAAAAAGTTATTTATTGTTTATTATGGAAGATCCAAGCACAGAATACGGTATATTCTATGATCCAAGTATTTTGTTGTTAAAGACGTTCAAAATTTATCTAAGCGTTGCATAGTAACAGTAAATTATTAAAATCACCTTATCACTTTTTCTCGATTATTAGTTTTTTTAGTATAGTATATAAATTATCGTAATCACTGAATACATAGCTAGTGGAAAAATATTCCTATTAATTAAATTCATTAATAATTTAATCATTATACAAGTAACGGTTATCCAAGAACACTCAAAAACTGAACGAAATAGCCGTCTCTATGTTGCTGATGACAATATCATTGTCAACTAATGTTTACATGTCCTGCAGCTTTCATGCCAGTGAGAATTTTACGTAACACGTAATTTGCCGTATAAAGAAAAAGTAGGGAGAACCGTAATTATTTTTATAATTATTTCATCATCCAGAGTTGCTATTACCTTATAATTTGTTCAATCTTTAAATGGATATTCAATAGACTCATAGTAAAGTTCATAAATGCTGTTGGTAAAAGAGACAAATAGAGAGAGAGAGAGAGAGAGAGAGAGAGAGAGAGAGAGTGAGAGAGAAATTTTACGAGAGAGGCTTTTTCTCAATACAAGTCTTATTCCAGAGATGCAAAGATGTCAATTGGGACGTATACGCATGTCGGGTTGATTACGAGAAAGCCTTTGATCGAGTACAGCACGCTAAGACGATTCAAATACTAAGAGAAGCACGAATTAACAACCAAGATCTAAAAATAATTTGAAACCTTTACTGGCATCAGACCGCTAATCTCGGAGTTGAACGTGAACACACCGAATATGTGAAAATCATGCGTGGAGTGAGACAAGGCTGTAATTAGTCTTTTCTAATCTTCAATCTATTGCAAGAATATTTATCGAGACTTTCACGAAACTGAAAAAGGTATTCTACTAAACGGGTAACGGCTAAACAACATCAGGTATGCAGCTGACACCATAGTATTTGCGGGCAACCTAGAGGACCTACAAGTCCTTATGAACAAAATCACGCATTGCAGCCAACAATATTCGCCGTGTACAAGTACTTGGAGGGGATACGAGAAACGATCGTGCGCGAATAGCGGAGAAATCTCGCAACTTTCTTAAATAATGCATTATCAATTGAAATTGACGTATATTTCATATCTACTGTCAATGGAGAAGAAAAATTATAAAATAAAAATGTATACCATTTTTATTCAGTTGCAATGCGAAGGCAAAACAATCTTACTTTTCAATTAGAATACGGAGTACAGTCCAGTCCCTTGAACCGCGATTTTCGGTTCTTATTGGAGCCTTCATCGGAAGAAACGTAGGCACTGTTCTCCATATTTCAACTGATTCGTATCGAGAGGTTTTCCCACCCATTGCAACTGACGAATGCTGAAGGCTCCAATAAGAGCCGAAAATCGCGGTTCAAGGGACTGGACTGCACTCCGTACTCTAATTGAAAAGTAAGATTGTTTTGCCTTCGCATTGCAACTGAATAAAAATGGTATACATTTTTATTTTATAGTCGTATTACTCCGTAGAGTAACTAGGTGCATTTTTCCGTTGGAACTTTACCAGCTGCAGACGGGGGATGTGAATTGCATAGTGTAGAATTCCTTCCCTCTCGTCTTCACTGCAGCATCCATTTGACTTGCAAATTGTAGAAGTCTTGGAGGTGTCACCAGGAAAGTGTACCAATAAGTTTTCAATTTAAAAATCTTTTAGTAATATTTTCAATATTAATAATTTACTATTAGGATTGAAAACTATCTGGTAAAACTACTTCGTCAAGAAAAATTATATTTTGCTTCACAATATTGATATGATATGCAATTATTATATAAAAGTAAATTTAATTAATTGTATTTTGCTTGTAGGACTGCATTTTAATAATTAATTTTATTTACTACATACAATTGTTTACCTTGTAATAACATAACCTTAATATTACTTTTTCTTCTTATAATTTTTTTGGGCTATGGCCTTGACAATTGTCCAGCAAGCAGGACTAATATAAATATAATTAAAAGTGCTAAAAATGTTGTTGAGCTATGAAACCAGGTGTTGCTTTTCCGAACTTGCACGGTCCCAATATGGTCTCAATATAAACGTTAAGAAGACAAAGCTTATGATCATTAGCAAGAAGATAACAAAAGGTCAAGTCTACGTCAATCAAACCCCTGTACCTGTAGAAAGAGTGACACATTATAACTACCTCGGCACCATAATAAATTAAGAATTGACCAACAACCAAGAGATAAGCATCGGAAAAGAAGCTATATCAACCTTCAACCGGAAGGGACACTCATGAGCCACAACCTCGCTCTTGACATACATCGATAAGTTGCCTCTTGAATAACATGGGTGACATTATGTCGACATTGTTCCACAAATTTGACACGAAGATGAAAAAGCAAAATAGTAAAGTGGTATTGTTTCTGTCTCTCCATTACCATTCTGGGGTCATGCCGAATTTATGTGTATATAGATGCGAATGGTTTTAAAGAAGAGGATATTCCAATTGCACAACTGTTTCCACAATTTTGATAAGTATGTTCATGATCTGTTCAAATATTTCTAAGCTTTTAATAAAATGTAAATCTGATTTTTTCAAAAATAAATTAAAAGGTATGAAGCAATCATTAGTCTCCGATTATTTAAAAAAAAATTATATACAGTGTGTCTAAAAAAAGTGTGCCACCTATTTTTAAATTGATGCCATTATTGTGTTCATTTATGTTACTGATAAATTGAAATTACAATTAATTAAAATTATACAGGGTGTCCCCGGAAAATAGTGCGTTCCTTAAAGGTATAGGTGGAGGGCACCACGTAAAACAAAACACTCTTATAACATTTTTTTCTAAATGCAACGGTTTGATCAAAAAATGAAAATACATTTTGGTATGCAAATTAAAATCTGCCAACTAGGTGCGGTACGAAAATTTAAACGTAGACAGTCCCATGTTTAGTAAACAGATAGTTTGGAAGAATTCTGTTTAGTGTCAATGCCGAAAATGTTTTCGAATCGTGAGTTCATTACCTATTATGTTATTATATAGAGTATTTATGGCAGATCATCAAATGGAGAGACATATTATATTTTTTTTTCAAAATGTTTTGCTGGTATTTCTCGTCGTATGAATGCATGTGTTTGTGAAAGTGGGTTACGTTGAACATTTATTGGGTATAATAATTATTTTCAAGTAAGTATAACTTAATTATTTTAGTTCATAAGTAAACAAATTACTGATACATTATCTGGTGTACTTTTTTAATTTCCACTGTAAGCTATGTAATCCAGTTAAAGCCCTCAGCATTCAACACATTTAGAGCTTACTAAATATATAATACACTAGTTCAGTTAAAATGTGTTTTTATGTTAAAAGATGTATACTTCGTTTAAAATTTGCAATAGGTATTTCAATACATTAAAAAAAATAATTATATCGTAGTAAACAAATAGGTAACAAAAAAAAACAAATAGTAAAAACATAAGTACTATTAGGGCTAGTTTTCATGTAGGCGGTTTGCCAGCGGTTGACGCCGCGGTTAGCCGACGTTGGCATCGTACACATGAGAGCGATTGAGTGGCGGTCTCATTCCTCCCTTAGTAAACTTACAACCACCGCGCGCCGCGATTTGACGACGGAAAGGTTGCATATGTTCGATTCCATTTGTTTCTTGGCAACTCGAACCGCGGCGGTTGGGTTTTTCAGGTAAACCGCCCTATCTGAACAAGGCCTTAGGTTAGATTATTTTAAAATATGTACTGTAAATCACAAACGAGTTCTTATCTGTTATTATTCCGTAGTGCGTTCGATGTTGCCAGGTTATTTAAATTTCTAAACATTAAAATACAGGTAGGTATGGAAAACAATGTAATCTTTTTATTTGGAAACGGTTAACTTTAGAAAAAAATGGCATAGGACTTTTTTGTCCTAAATTGTGTATTCTATCCATACCTTAAAGGAACGCACTATTTTCCGGGACAGCCTGTATTTAATATGTAAATAAACAAGCTGAAATGCAGATCAGTTGCTTTAATTTTCCTTTGTTCTCTCTTAAACGATCACTCACTCCTCTTAAGCGACCACCTTTTGATTCCCCGGGGGGTGGCCGTTATTGGAAGGTTTTACTGTAGTTATATATTTAGTTTATGAAACACTGTTCTTCTTCTTCTTCACGTGCCGTCTTCCAATCGGAGGTTGGATATCATCACTATCTTCACTCTATCTACCGCTGATTCAAAGAGTTCTGTCTTCTTCTTAGGGTGCCTGTCCGTTCCGAACGTTGGCGATCAGTCTGGCTATGATGACTTTGTTAGTTGCTATACGGAATAGTTGTGTTGAGGTCTTTCTATACCATGCTCTCAGGTTAGCAAGCCAGGATATTCTTCTTCGTCCTGGGGCCCTTTTTCCTTCAATTTTACCTCCCAGATAACAACATAAACTTGTTTCAAACTTGCAACAAGTTTGATACATCAAACATGAAAGCTTGCTGCAGGTTTGCCATGTCAACTTTGCAAACTTGCAGCAAGGTTAAATCAAACTTGCTAGTTGGTGTGTGACAAACTTGCATGAAGTTTGTTTTTTCAAACTTGATACAAACTTGATATAACAAACTTTCTGAAGGTTTGTTTTTGTTTTGTTGCATAAAGTTTGTTTTTTTCAAACTTGATACAAACTTGCTTAAGGTTTGTTTTGAGATACTAGCCACAATTTTAATAAAACAATGTGAATAAAAAATACAATACCATTTTATATAACTATTTATTAATCACTTAATTATGAATAATCCAATGAATAATTCACAAATTATTCATTGGAACTTACATTAAACACCCTAGCTTCAGATTCCGATGCTTGATTTTGTCTATCAGCTCTGAAACAAATAGAAATTGTTAAAAACTCTTGCTGTGCGAACAGAATTAATCTATGTTATCAAAAGAGGTAAAAAGATGTTAAAGTAACAATTTTACAATAAAACCTAAAATTTATTTATTATATCTATTTTATAATATATAATTTATTTTAAATAGTATGTGAGTACAGTTAGAAGCTACAAAAAAACATAAAAAGACTTACCTCTACCTCAATGCCACCAGAGTTGACCAGAGCAAAATGAGTAGGTACTAATCTGTAATGCAGTAAGCATGCAGTTTGGTCTATTAACAATGAAGAAAATAGGCTTCAGCTTAGTAATAATAATTAAGGTAATAGTCTCGGAGAATTGTACGGAAAATTTAAGTTGTAAAAAACTTGAAGAAAAATATCAACATAACCACAACAACAAACTATCAGCGCTTAGCCGCGTACGCTAGCAGATTATTTTTCCCGTGTTGCCAGCCATTAAGTAAGCTTTTTCCCTCAACTTACCTTAAAAATTCTCACTTTTATGAACAAATTCGCTCCTATTTACAAAATCTGCGAAAATATATTGAATTATTTTCAAATATTTTGTTTTTTTTTAATATTGGGCAATTTGGACTGGAGCAAAAATTCCCTTTTGAGATAACTTTTTCAATTGTATGTTGAAAATTCTCGCAAACACAGAAATTTCCCTCCGGGTGGCAACACTTTCGTTGTCGTGGGCGGGACATCAGTCGGGGCGCCGAACGAAAAACGAATCGAAGCGGGCTGTGCAAAGCTAAGCTTGAAGCAAAGTTGCTACAAACTTGAATAATCATCTTTGTCATAACAATATAGCAGCAAACTTGTCACAAACTTGCCTCGTCATATTTGACGCAGCAATGAAAAATCAAAGAAGAATCAAACTTGCCACAAGTTTACATGCTATCTGGGTTGTAAAATGCACTGGAGTAGCTCGTATCTGCCTTGATTTCTCATTATATGCCCCAAGTACTGCAGCTTACGGCCCTTCACGATGTTGACTAAGTCTGCAGTTGTGTTCATCCTCCGTAGTACTTCTTCATTGGTGACTTTGTCTGTCCATGGTATCTTCAGGACCCTTCTGTACAACCATAGCTCAAAAGCTTGAAGTTTCGATAGAGTTTCCGCCTTCAATGTCCACGTTTCTACTCCGTATAGAAGCACTGAGTACACGTAACATTTAAGGAGCCTTATTTTTGTTTTTAGAGTGATGCCATGGCTCTTGAACACAGAGCTCATAGTCAAGAATGCACTCTTTGACTTCTCGATGCGACATTTAATCTCTTGAGTATTGTCCCACGACTCATTGATTATAGTTCCCAAATAGTTGTATTGTGAGACACGTTCAATTCTCATTTGGTTCACATACAGATTTACTCCAGTTATGTTTTGCTTCCTGATAATCATTAGCTTGGTTTTGCTGGTGTTTATATCTAGTCCATATGTTCTACTGGTTTCAGTTATTTTATTCATTAAGTGTTGCAGCCCTTCTATGGTATTGGAAAACACTATTGTATCATCTGCATATCGCAGGTTACTGAGCTTGATTGACTCCAGTTATTGAGATGCCTTCATCAATATCTTTTAGAGCCTCTTTAAAAATGTGCTCGGAGTACAGATTGAATATCAGCGGTGAAATTAAGCATCCCTATCTCACTCCCCTTAAGATTTTGACCTGATCTGTATATTCTCCATCTATTCGGAGCACTGCTGATTGATTCCAATACAGGTTAGCTATTATTTTCAGGTCTCTTCAGTCAATCCCTGTCCTCTTCAGCACTTCCATCATTTGCTCATGTCGGACTCTATCGAAAGCCTTTTTGTAGTCAATCAGGCATGCAAAAACATCACAGCTGACATCTCTACATTTCTGAAACAACACCTGCAAGCTAAATAAAGCCTCCCTCGTACCAACGGCGTTCACAAATCCAAACTGATTGGGCGCAATTTGTTCTTCGCATTTTCGGTAAATTCTATTATGGATGACTTTTAAAAACAGCTTGAGAAGATGGCTCATTAGGCTTATGGTCCTATAGTCTTCACAAACTTTTGCTCCTGGTTTTTTGGGCAACGGTACAAACTCAGATTTGATCCACTCTGCTGGTATTTTTCCTGCCTTGTATATGTCATTAAATATTTCAGCTACTATTTTTATTTGTGCTCAATCTAATAGCTTTAGCAGTTCTGCAGGTATTTCATCGAGTCCCGGTGCCTTTCCATCCTTCATTTGTCTGATGGCTGTGATTACTTCTTCTGGTAGGATTTCGGGGCCTGAATTATCTTCAATGGTGGGTTCTTTTCCTGTTCTAAGGTCGTGGAAAAGTTTCCTCAAGTATTCTTCCCATACTTTCTTTTTATCTTCTTTGGTTATGGCAAGATTGCCTTCAACTTTCCAGCTATTTCCTTCACCTTTCGATGGACATTGAAATTGTCATATCGACTCTGATACTCCTCTATTTCTTGACATTATTCTGTTTTTTGTTTCTCTTTTGCTCCTCTTATCTTTCTTCTGACGATGGTATGTATTCTTTTATATTCTTTGAGATTTTCTTTGTTCTTTTTTCTCTGATCCATAAGCTCGAGTATTTCATCGGTCATCCACGATTTCCGTTTCTCTATATCTTTCTTCAGGTGTTGTTTTTTATTTCTCTCACTGTTTCTTGTATGATGGTTAGACTTTCATCTATAGTTCCTGCATTTTAGCATCTTTGTATTGAGGTTTTCACTCACTCTCAGTTGAACATTGGGATCTTTCAGTTTTCTAATACCATACCTCTTCATCGACTTACTTGTAACCCTCTTCATTCTGACTTTGAAATTACCTACAACTGGTACATGATCAGAATTTATGTCTGCCCTCGGGTATGTTTTGACATATGTATAGCTGTTCCTATACCTCTTATTTACTAGTATGTAATCAATCTGATTTCTCACAATCCTTCCCACAGAATCCTGTGGAGATTTCCAGGTGTACAGTTTCCTTGGGTGTAACTTAAACCAGGTGTTCGTTATTACTAATTGATTTGCTTCCGCAAAAATTTCCAATGTATTTCCCCGATCGTTCCGGTTTCCTAGTCCAAATGGTCCAACTGCAGATGATGTTTTGCTAGCCCCAACTTTGACATTGAAGTCACCCATGACAATTGTTAGGTCTTGCTTTTTCAACCTTTTCACGACTTCATCAATGCTACGGTATAGTTCTTCTACCCTACCCTTCTATCTCTATTTAAAAAAATCCCTTAAATTCTTCAACCATGACACTCTCTTTCTTCCTTCTCTTATCTTTTCCTGTATTATCAGTCTATGTATATTCTTTTTCTCATGATCATCTTTCAGTGCGTCACAGTTTTTCGATTTCTCTCTAACGCATTAAATTGTATGTGACAGAAAAAAAGGCACGTCTGTGAATACTTTGGTAATTATTCTCGTTTGGTGATTATTCTAGTTGTAGATAGATGGCGCCATAATCAAAAAAGAATTATTTATTAAATAAAATAATACTATTATCAATATAATCTGTACAATTTATAAGACTATACAAATGAAAGAAAATACCATTTTATACATGCAATAGACACAATTGATTTGGTTTTATTCCAAATTGAAAATAAAATTTGACAACTGTCAGATTTAACTAAAATGTCACGTTAGAATAAATGTCATAAATGTGTATTATCACGGACTTACCTTTTTTTCTATAATTTGTGACGCACTGAAAAATGTTCATGAAAAGGAGAATACCAGATTTGTAACTTTTTTATTTTTAATGTGTTTATAATTTGCCCAACATATAATTTATAATGTTATTCTAAGCATCCATCTGTAACACCACATTTCAAATGACTGTATCTTATTTATGTGTTCTTGCTTCAATGTCCAGCTTTTAAGTCCATATTGCAGTATCTAAAACACGTATCATCTCAAAGCTCTTACTCTCAGTTCTAATCTAAGGTCTTTTTTGCAGAGAACTGTTTTCATTTTTACAAACGCATTTCTTGCTATTTCTATCCTGGCCCTTATTTCTGTTGTTAGATTATGATTGTCTGAAATACAGGTTCCTGGGCATTTGTATTTACCAACCGCAGTTTATTAAATAGCAATATTAAAAAAACGTGTTTAAAAAAAGTCGTAAAACATACTTTTATTAGTATTCTACAATAATTTATAATTATTATAAAAGTTAAGTAGCTTCACCAGTAGCTTCGTGGTCTGCAATCTGCGCTTGGTAGTTTTGTGCATTTTCATATGCCTTCTTTACAGCTTTCCTGTCGGTTGGTTTTTTAGATTCGTTAACCTAAAAACATTTAATTATATTAACTAAATATAAAAGATTTTATACCCTAACGAGTAATGACATAAAAACATTGTTAAATCCAATCGAACAGACTACCTTTAAATAAAATTTGTCAAGTCTATTTTCTAAAAATTACTTTCACTATGAAAACGTGCATTCAGTATTTAGCGACAACTAACTAAAACTTGATTGTTTATATATCCAAAGAAATTTTTAAAGATAATAACAACCATCAACAAAATGTCTGACCATGCGAGTTACCGACATGTCACCAATACTTTTGTATTTGTCTATTCGTAACTGTTAACACTCCATCGGACGGGCTAAGCCTATCAGTGCATAAGGTTTTGAAAATTAGCAAGTTTCAATTACATGGAGGTGGGATATTTATATCCTACATACCTTCTTACTATTTAAAATAAAGTTTATTGCCTAAATTGTGTTAAAAAAGGAATTCAATGTTTTGCGTTCTAGAGGTGTTTGCACTCACAGGCTTAACCCGTTCAAATATGTATTTAATTATGTAGCACCATATATGGTAGATATATTGAGTTATTGTACTTTAGAACCTACATACGAGATGCGAAGGTGCTTGGGGGGATTTCCTCAATTATAATAATTTACGTCCAATTTTGGTTTAAGGGGATGGGTACGTATTTTCGGCTGCAATGCAATTCAAATGGGGATTCATTTTTTTCGAATCATGAGAAAACTAGTAAGTATTTTTAAAAAATTTAAACGCAGAATCAAAGATTACATTATTAGCGAAGGCCGAAAGTCCCTGAGAACTTCTATAATGTTTATTTTAATAAGTTACAGGGGTGAAAAACTAAGAGAAAATTTAGTGTGATTTTTAATTTCAAATATCTCATTCAAAATAAACTTTTTATTTATTCTAAGGGACTTTCGGCCCTCGGTAATAATTTAGTCTTTCATTCTGCGTTTAAATTTTTCAAAAATATTTATTAACACAATGTCCGTGGCAATATTTTCCAAATCTATCTTTGTCTTACAACGCACTCAGTCGAATAGAACATTGTCAGCATAATATTGTCAGTCAGACAGTGACAATCAGTGACAATTTTAAATATTTGACATGGTATCGGGAATATTTTGAGTTGTTGATTAAATAATTGATTGATATATAGTGTATTTGATAAATAATTGATTTAAGACGTGAACTTAATAAAAAGTTATTTATTGTGTATTATTTGTGGAAGATCCAAGCAGAGAATACATCAGGATAATATTATATCAGAATAATATTCTGTGATCCAAGTATTTTGTTGTTAAAGATGTTCAAAATTGTAAGCGTTCCATAGTAACAATGTATTATTAAAAAATCACTTTAACACTTTTCCTATTTTCTCGATTGAGTATGTATTAGTTTTTGTTGTACATATAAATTATTACAATCACTGAATACATAGTTAGTGAAAAAATTATCACATTTATTAACTGAATTAATAATTTGCAATTATACAAATAACAGTTATCCAAGAACATTCAAAAGCCATCTCTTTAAATTAATCAAGACATTTTCAAGTAGAATGACATTCTAGTAATGTTTACATATCCATACCAATGTGAATTTTACTACACGTAATTTGCCGTGTAAAGACAGAAAAAGTAGGGATAGCCGTAAAATATTTGCGAATTATGTACCCATGGCCTTAAAGCCTCCTTTAATTTAAAATCTTCTTTAACTTTATTATGAAATCGGGCGTAAGTGTTTGTTTGGTAGAAAAATATTTGTTATTAAGGGAAGGAGACGGGAAGCAGAAATATTCAGATGTTTCAAACTTAATTGTAATAAATCAATGTGTATATAAAAGAACATATTCAGGCTACAAAAATAAATATGTATTTAGTTGACATGACATGTACAAAATATTGTTAAAATAATTTTTATACGTAAGTTAATTATTATTGTGAAAGCTTTAGGTCTTCCTTTCATTTTAATTTTGGGTGGTAATACTATTTCAATTATAACTAACAAAGATATAAGTAGGCATATTAATTTATAGTCTCTTATCTTTTTCATACTGTTTTAAAGTGTTGTTAAATTTATTAAAAGAAATTTAGTGTAAAATTGTCACATTTATTAACTGAATTAATAATTTGCAATTTTACAATTAACAGTTATCCAAGAACATTCAAAAGCCATCTCTTTAAGTTAATGATGACATTTTCAAGTAGAATGACATTCTAGTAATGTTTACATATCCGTAAAAGTGTGAATTTTACCACACGTAATTTGCCGTGTAAAGACAGAAAAAGTAGGGATAGCCGTAAAATATTTGCGAATTATGGACCGATGGCCTTAACACGAAAAACCGTCTGAAAACGTGGTTTTTGTGTTGAAAAATAAACATTTCCACTCGCAAATAACTCGAAAAGTATTAACTTAGTAAAAAACTCTATAAAACGAAAGTTACTTAGAATTAGTCACTTTATCCATTTCCGGACTTACCTTAACCATATGGTTTTTCGTCCCCGAGAAGGGGTGACTTTCACCCCATAATTAAAAGCAACTCTGGACTCAAGTAACTAATCAAGTAAAGGGTAAGGGGAACTTAAATACAAATTTAAGCAAATCCATCGTGACAAGGAAAATTATACTCCATAACAGTCATTTACTGGGCTATAGAGATAGCCAACTCATTATACAGGGATACTGAGAGAATGGTACGGATGTACATCAAATGAACTTTTCAGAGCAGCCGTCTCCAAAGTCCGAATAGCTATGATGATTGTCGACCTCCGTCGCGGAGATGGCACTTGATGAAGAAGAAGATATGGCCACTGAATTTGCAGGAGTGAATATGTACTACCCAGGCGCGGATCTAGAAATTCATAATAGAAGGGGGGGGGGGCAAGACTTACCGCAAATATTATACAGTGTGTCCAGAAACTCTCCCGACAAACGAAGACTGGAGATTCTTCAGATAATTTGAAGACAATTTAACCCAATTCACCTAGTTCGAAAATGCTTCCTACCGGAGATAGAGCCCTTTGAAGATGGCGTCATGGTATTAGTTTTGCTTAAATATCTCCAGAACGCTTCTACTTAGAAAAACGAAAACTGGTACACTTATTTATCTTGCAGAGATTAATCAATTACATCAATTACGAATTTCTAGTACCAGTCATAGGCTCCCGTTCTGAGTAGGGTAACGGTTATTTTATCATATAACTTTTTATCTTTAGTTTCTAAGCATTTTTTATGCTGGATTAGTAAATTGTAAGGTATTATAGTACTAAACGGTACTCTTGCTTTAAGTCGGTAGGATGCACCGTTTTCGCTAAAAATCAATTTGAAAATTTTTCGTTTGTTGAATTTGAAAAAAAAAATTTAAATAAAACTATTTAGAAAAACGAAAAGTGGTACGTTTATTTATCTTCCAGAGATAAATCGATTTCTTTTGTTGTGAAATTCTAGTACCGGTCATATGAGTCCGTTTTGGGTAGGTCAATGGTTATTTTTATCGCATAACTTTTTTGTCTTTAATTTTTAAGCATTTTTGACACTTGATGATTAAATTATGAGGTATTCTAGATTCTAGTACTAAAAGTTACTATTACTTTAAATCAGTAAAATACGCCATCTTTTTTTGACAAAAATTATCAAATTTTCTTCAAATTTAATCAACGAAAAATTTTCAAATCGATTTTTCTAGAAAACGGTGCATCCTATCGCATTAAAGCAAGAGTACCTTTTAGTACTAGAATACCTCACAATTTAATAATCCATTGTCAAGAATGTTTAGAAGTTAAAGACAAAAAAGTTATGCGATAAAATACCAGTTGCCCTACCCAAAACGGGCTCCTATGACCGGTACTAGAAATTCGAAATTGATGGAATTGGAAGGTAAATAAGCGTACCGGTTTTCGTTTTTCTGAATAACAGCGTTCTGGAGATATTTAAGAAAAACTAATTTCCAGACGCCATCTTCAAAGAGCTCTAGCTCCATCAGAAAGCATTTTCGGATTAGGTGAATTGGGTTAAATTTTCTTAAAATTACCTGAAGAATCTCCTGTCTTCGTTTGTCGGGAGAGTTTCTGTATATTGTCCAGATTTAGCCATACGACTCAAACTTACTCTAAGGATAAAATTCACTCATGCCAGATATCTACGGTATCAAAGGGATTGAGCTCTGATGGGACTCTTTCCGTGTTATCAAGCCGTAGGTGACTTGCTACGTCGCGTCGGAGTATCTTCCAAAAAATTTCATACACATCTGAATATTGAGAGTAGCACAGCTTTGCTATTTTTTTCCCTCAAAGGGAAAAGTTCATTCATCCCAGAGACCTTCGGTGTCAAAAGGATTGGGCTCTGGTGGAACTCTTTCCGTATTATAGGGCCCTAGGCGACTTGATACGTCAGAGTATCTCCCAAAAAATTTCTTAGTTGTTCTGTGTTTATTGTCTAGTAGTTCTGCATGCTCTTATAGAGACGTTCATTAAGACCTAGCTGTTTTATGTTCTCTAAAAGGCTCTTCGGGATGACTTTATTGTTATTGTTGTTGTTGTCCAATACAGTAAACAGAGCATGATTTTGAAACTGGCAGATTCAAGCAATACTGGGACAGTGCATATACAATGCTAAAGGCTGCTGTTTCAAAATTCGCGCTTGCACACAACGTAACTTTCCTGACATATTAGCTCCTCCGTTGTAACCTTGCCCAAGAAGATTTTAAACAGTACTTCTCTTTGTCTACATATCGCACACATAATAATGTTAGTTGTTCTTTGGAGCTATGTCAGTTGTTTCATCTACCATACCAAATTTACTTCGCTTAACTGCTTCAACAATTTTTTTCTCAATAACAGTGCCACAACAGTCTATGAGGTCGTTTTGCGTAATTTTACTTATAAGCGTTGAATTCTTGGGAGCATTTTTGAGATGGTGTTCATGAATCTGATCGCCTGCATCAACTCTATATTTAAGGAGTTCCCTGACGTTCCCTTCGATTGAAATATTTGTTGATATAGACGATTCCATTTCCAAATCAATAGCACTATCATCTCTGTGCCCTCTTAAAGGAATAATTTGTCGACCACACAAAATAGGTAATTGTTTTTACAATCTAAAAAACAATTTCATTCGATTTTCGTTTACCGTTTTTGCAACTTCATTATTCAATTGAAAGATAACGTTTTCTGTCTTACCTTCAGACACTCTTTTAAAGTTGCTACATTTTAACTGAGCTGTTTTATGATACTTATTATTAGAATGGCTCCTTAATATTTCACACGGTTTCTTGAATTTCCGAAGGAATACCGAACTAAGTTTTGTAACGCGATTTTGCTTTGACCCCTCTTTAGGCCCAAATAAAACACACACACGGCAGAAAGTGTTCTACAAATCGCTTGAAGTTTAAAGTTAACAGAAAAAAATAATAAACAATAAAAAAATACTTATAGACTAAATACAATAGGGGGGTCCATGGCCCCTTTGACCCCCTCTGTATCCGCACCTGGTACCACCACATGATCCACCACCAAACAAACTAGGCTACTGTAAATATTACAAAAACGGCACACAAAATACTTCTCTAAGTTTTGCAAATCGTTACTTTGCATAGAGCACATTACTACCTACTGTGATGAATGCGCCGACGGAATCAACTTTGAATTTGGCATCAAATATTTTTTGTTTCGATTTATTTTTAATTTGTCTTTTATTTTAATGACTTATTTATACCTTATTTATTCATGTGAACCCGTTGAATATAGTTCATTTTAGTTTTTTTCAGAAAAAACAAAGTTTTACATAAAATGATGTGTTATAAATGTGTTTTTCTTTATAATTCGATATACAGGGTGAGTTACCTCTAACGGGACGGAAGATTACTACGAAATGGTAAAATATTTGAAAAAAATTTTAAATTAGTAGTTTGTAAATTGATAAAAGCTACATTTTAAAATTACTTTGAAATATACAGGGTGTCCCAATAAATGGCGGCGTATCAAAGTTATATTTTTTCTCATGGAACACCCTGTATTTATTGCATTTTTTAATTGTCCGCAAAAAATAAGATATAGTTTCATAAGGCTTCCCTATACCTATGTACAGAGTGTTCTGAGTTATGTTGAATTTTCTTAAAATGTAAAGTTTTAAAAGAAGGCTTATTCTCAATTTGAGAAATTACAAAAAAAATACTTTTACAGCTAAATAGTTGGATATTGGTTGAATGTATTCCATGATTGATTATTACACATTTATTTACAGGGTGTTCAACATTTACAGTTTCATTATTGGATTATTCAATGTGTCATATGATGCTTATTTTAAATGGAAGACCATGTATAATAATAAACCATTATACTAAACGAAGTCACCTCTTTCGAATGGTATATGGATGTCCTATATCTAGGTCTAATAGTTTTTGCGTAATTTACAATTATTAAAATTCTTAATCTGTAAATCGATTTTAAAACAAAAGATGTATCTCATTGTATGACATCGTCATTTTATGACAGTATGGTCTGGTAATTATCAAAAATATAAACATCCGTGTATGATATTCAAATTTAATTGTTCCTAAAAATGAATAATCACGTTATCTACGAAAGAGTAGACATGGTACTTTGCATTGGGGAGTGTTTGCAAAATTGTATCTTACTTTCTAAAGTTTACGCTCAAAAGTAGGTATCCTGATAGAAGACACCCAAAAAAGGACGTTTTTGAGAGATTTCAATAGATTGCGTGCTACAGGTAATGTTACATACGGAAAGTTAAATAAAAATAAACCAGTTATTTGTGATGACGTCAAGGAATTTGATGTCCTGCTTTCTGTTACGGAAAACCCAAATACTAGTAAAGAAAAAATTTCGGGTGAATTGTAAATCAGTCAAACGACTGTTAGTATACTTAAGAGAAACCACTATTATCCGTATAAAACTCAACTACACCAGTATTAGACCGAACAGGATTATGATAAATATTTAACTTATCGGTTATGGACTTTAGACTTTGGAGAAGATCCTGATTTTTTTAATGTATTATATACAGACCAATCTACCTACTTTTCATAATAATGTTCTAGTAAATAGACATAATTTTCATTTCATTATGATACAGTAAACAAACATTTATTTCGTACAGTTTAAAAATCGAGAGTGACTAAATATTATTTTTAAAATCAATTTACCGTTTAAGAAATTTGTAAATTACGCAAAAACTATGACTCCTAGTTATAGAACATCCCTATACCACTCGGAAGAGGAACCTGTGCTTAGTATTATAATTTATTAATATACATGGTGTTTTATTTAAAATAAGCATCATATGACACATTAAATAATCCAATAATGAAACTGTAAATTTTGCACACCCTGTAAATAAATGTATAATTATCAATCATGGAATACATTGATTATGAAATAATTACCAGACCGTACTATCATAAAACGATAATGTCGTACAATGCCATTAATTAACTACATCTTTTGTTTTAAAATCGATTTACAGATTAAGAATTTTAATAATTGTAAATTACGCAAAAACTATGAGACCTAGGTATAGGACATCCATTCATCCATATACCATTCGAAAGAGATAAATTTGTTTAGTATAATTATTTATTAATATACATGGTGTTCCATTTAAAATAAGAATCATATGACACATTGAATAATCCAATAATGAAACTGTAAATTTTGAACACCCTGTAAATAAATGTGTAATAATTAATCATGAAATACATTCAACCAATATCCAAATATTTAGATATAAAAGTAATTTTTTATAATTTCTTAAATAACTTGAGAATAAGCCTTCTTTTAAAACTTTAAATTTTAAGAAATGTACACATAACTCAAAACACTCTGTACATAGGTATAGGCCTTATGAAACTGTACCTTATTTTTTGCAGACAATTAAAAAATGCAATAGAATATAGGGTGTTCCATAAGAAAAAATATAACTTTGATACGCCGCCATTTATTGGGACACCCTGTATATTTCAAAATAATTTTATAATGTAGATTTTATCAACTTAGAAACTACTAATTTAAAATTTTTTTCAAAATCTTTTACCATTTCGCTGTAATCTTCCGTCCTGTTAGTTGTGACTCACCCTGTATAGTTTTTTTGTTATATGGTATACAATAAATATAATGAAAATGAGAAGTACCTAGTATCAATTTAGACAATCTAAAAAGATTTCTTTGGAAAAAAAATCAAAAAACGAACTTTATTTCTGATAGGCTTAACCCGTCCGCTAGTTAACTAACTATCCACCAGTCCGATGGAGTGTTAACGATTGATTTTTAAACTCTAATATCAGATTCCACAATAAGAAATTTAAAATTTGTATTGGGTGATTGCTTCAGAAACTGTTTACTAGCTATATATATATAATCGGTTTAAAACGTCCTCCGACGTCTTCCGATGCCCAATCTCCATGCATCTCTATCTTCCCAAAGGTCTTCGTCTAAACCTCTCTCTCGGATCTCTCTGTCTATTCCTTCTCTCCAGCTCTTTCTGGGTCGGCCTCTTTTTCTTTTTCCATTTGGTGACCAATCTAGAATCTGTTTGGGCAGACGGTGTTCTGGCATTCTCTGCACATGTCCATACCACTTTAATTGTTGTACTCTTATATCTTCGACAATCGTATGTGTGACTCCCATAATCTCTCGTATACGTTGGTTATTAACTCTTTCGAGTTTTGATTTTCCTGCGGCACGTCTCCAGTAATCCATCTCCGTGGCTTGTAGTGTTCTTTCAGTAGTTGTCTTTAATTGCCACACGTCACTTCCATACATTACTATGCTCTTTATAATAGTGTTGTATATTCGATGTTTATTTTTTTTGGATATATGTCGATCCCAAATAATACTATTTAGTTGCGATATGGCCCTTCTACCTTGAATGTTTCGTTTTTTTATAGCCTGATCTGATTTGCCGTCGTCCGTGATTTCTACTCCTAAATAAGAATATTTATTGTTGTACTTAATGTGTTGTCCGTCATTTAAAATTAGACTCTGCTCGTTGCCACCGATGTTAATGTACATTGTTTTATCTATGTTAACTTCTAATCCCCATTTTTTGTATTCTTCGATTAATTTTCGAGTCATGTATTCCAGATCGTCATATTCGTTAGCAATCACAATTTGATCATCAGCAAAACATAGAGTGTACAGGTTGTTATTATTTAATTGTATACCCATGCCGCTGCATTTCCGCTTCCAAAGTTTCAATGCTTGTTCCAGATATATTTTGAAAAGTGTCGGCGATAGGCCGCATCCCTGCTTCAGTCCTTTGTCTACTACGAAACCTTTGGAAACATTCGTTCCTATTTTAACTTTGGCGTTGGCGTTATCATATAGTTTTTCCACTGCTGTTATGAGATTTGAGTTGATGTTCGTTTGTCTTAGAGTGTTCCATAACTTATTTTGGGGGATGCTATCGTAGGCCTTTTTTAGATCAACAAACAAAACTTTTTTGTTTTTTGTTTGATTTGTTTGATTTTTTGTTTTTTGTTTGTTTGTTTTGTTTTGTTTTGTTTGTTTACTAGCTTCGAAAGTGAAACAATAATTACATTTACACAGAAAACATCCTACAAAAAAAAACCTTCGAAAAACTTTTAAACCGCTTCGTTCCTTCGAGAAATGTCCAATATTTAAAACCATTACCAAAAAGTATTTTCTTCTTCTTCTAGTTCCATGACCGCCATCGATCGTTAAATATCATACAGGGTGGGGCATTAGTGTGACAAAGTCCAATTACTCGTTTCTCGTAAGAGATACGAAAAAAAGTTATTTAGATAAAAGTTGGGGCACACATAGTACCATAATCTAAAAATATTTTCAAATATACAGGGGCGTGCGTATTGACAGGGTGACACAAACTTATGTTTTTTTAAATGGAACACCCTGTATATTTTTACATTTTTGGATTCTCCTCAATGTTTTCATTCTTAAAATATATAGTTTTGTAATATTATACGAGGTAGTTTAAAAGTTAATTACGTTTTTTTGTTAATTTCGTAGCAACATCTACACCCTGTAGAATTGTAGTGATTTGACATCAAATTTTCTATTTATATTCAAACGATTTTTAATATAGTCTACTACTGTTAATCATTAACAGTATAGCGAAATGTTTAATTTTAGTATACAGGGTGGGTCGAAACTCGGAATGAGTATTTTCTGAGTTTTCTTAAATGGAACACCCTGTATTTTAGTATTGTACTAAAATGATATTTTATGGTACTTTTTTTATTTCTTAAGCATTCCCTATACCTAAGTGCTTTAATTTGTAAGTTATTCGTGATTCTTTAAGCCAAACATTAATTACAGGAAAAATGACGTAAAATTTTATTAGGTGGCCGTGAAAATATCCAATCAAAAATAATTTTTCAAAAAAAATACATAATAATCTAGCCTGATCCTTAATTTATTAATATTGGATGAGATATCCAAATACATTCGTAGTTAAGGTTGTTGGTTCTTAAAATATTAATCAGACATATAAAATTTTCCCTAGTTGGCTATGACACAAAATTTGCTTAAAAATTTGACATTATACTATTTATATAGTTCCAGTTGATTTGTTACCATTACTAATATTAATTTTTCTAATGAGGTACTGATTAAAATGGCTTTGTGCTAGGACAGTATAACAAAAATGAGCTACTTGCAATAAAAAATTATCATCAGCAATTCCCTGATAGACGACAACCAAAAAGAGAAACTTTTGAAAGTGTACTAAAACGGTTTCAACAGACTAGATACTTAGATTGTAAGAACGGTTGTACTAATATGCAGATCCTCAGTGAAACTAAGGATTACATTTAATTCCTGTTTTTTTCACTTACAATAGTTTTTGTTCGATCAGATTTATCATAATCTAAGTGTCCAGCCTGTTGAAACCGTTTTAGTATATTTTTAAACGTTTCTCTTCTTAGTTGTCGTCTATCAGGTAATTTCTGATGAAACATTCTTATTGCTAGTAGCACTTTTTGGTATACTCCATTAGCACAAAAATCTTATCAGTTCCTCACTAGAATAATTATTCATATTATGTAGTAATGGTAATAAAGCAACTGGAACTATAAAAATAGTATAATGTCAAATGTTTAAAGAAATTTAGTGTCATAGCCGACTAGGTAGAATATTGTATGTTTTTATTAATATTTTGAGCACCAACAATCTTAACTACGAATTTATTTGGATATCTCATCCAATATCAATAAATTAAGGATCAGGCTAGATTATGATGTATTTTTTTTGAAAAATTATTTTTGATTGAATATTTTCACGGCCACCTAATAAAATTTCACGTAGTTTTTCTTGCATTTATTGTTTGGCTTAACAAATCACGAATAACTTACAAATTAAAGCACTTAGGTATAGGGAATGCTTAAGAAATAAAAAAGTACGATAAAATATCATTTCATTACAATACTAAAATACAGGGTGTTCTATTTAAGAAAACAAAGAAAATACTCATTCCGAGTTTCGACCAACCCTGTATACTAAAATTTAACATTTCGCTACACCGTTAATGTTTAACAATAGTAGACTATATTAAAAATCGTTTGGACATAAAATAAAAATTTGATGTCAAATGACTACAATTCTACAGGGTGTCGATGTTGCTACGAAATTAACAAAAAAACGTAATTAACTTTTAAACTACCTCGTATAATATTACAAAGCCATATATTTTAAGAAAGAAAACATTGAGGAGAATCCAAAAATGTAAAAATATACAGGGTGTTCCATTTAAAAAAACATAAGTTTGTGTCACCCTGTCAATACGCACGCCCCTGTATATTTGAAAATATTTTTAAATTATGGTGCTATGTGTGCCCCAACTTTTACCTAAATAACTTTTTTTCGTATCTCTTACGACAAACGAGTAATTGGACTTTGTCACACTAATGCCCCACCCTGTATATCATTTTGCCTACCATATTCGCTATCGTCACTTTATTAACAGCAGCTCTGAATAATGATGTAGTCGATTTTCCGTACAATTGTCATAGATTTTTGAGCCATGATGTTCTCCTCCTACCAGAATCACGTTTACCTTGGATCTTTCCCTGAATGGTCAGATGTAAAAGTTAATATTTTTCAGGAGGTCTCATGTTATCGAAATATTCCAGCATGCGACTCTTTATTATATTGGCCAGTTTTGTTCTTTGGTTCAGTTATCTAAGGACCTTCTCATTTCTAAGCCTGTGGACCAACTTATTCTTAGTAGTGGTCTGAATACCCGCATCTCAAAGGCTTTTAAGCGTTTAAGCATAGCAAAAAAATGTGCTTGAAATGTTGATTTCAAACTGCGCTCCCCCTTAAAGTTAACTATAAACATATTTTGATAGGCAAGCCATGCAAGACGTATTTTTCTACGTATGAAATTTAATAACAAAAATGTGTTTCGTCCGGTAAACAGATGGGTGAAAGTCGACCTCCATTTGTAAATATTCGGCAGTTTTTAAGCTACATGGTCAATGGAAAAAGTAAATACGTTTGAGGTAGACAGTAGACATCAAAGGATTCTAAATTATTTAATTATGTTAATATAAAGATTATACCTCTTTGATTATTATAACCAATTTTTTATTAGTCTTCTTTGTCTTTATTCCATTTTGCATTTTACTTTATAATATGTATGTAGTATTTTATATAAATAAGGTTAATATAAATGATTTTTAAAAACCCTCACCTTTGATTCATCTTTCTCTGTATCCAATCCAAGAAGCTCTAACTTTTCAACGGGAAGCCATTGCCATGTCCTTTTGACATCAAAAAATAGTATTAAATATACACGCTCTGTGTGATTTTTAGCCAAATCCAATACCTCTTGTGGCGGAGATGGAATGGGAACGCTTTTGTAAATATATCCTGTAAAGATTAATAAATCACTGTAAACAAGTGCTAAAGAATAAAGTATTTGAATGTGAAAGACAGTTTATGTTTCCTTTCGATTCAGAGGTCGTTCAGCATCCCCAGACAGCTGTTTCTGTCTCTAGACGTCTTCAGTGGGGCTACATGAATACCTCTGAATAGAAAAGAAACCAAACTGCGCATTTAAGCAGAATTATAAAAATAATTTTATAATCCACTTTTAGGACGCTGTAGCGACATCTCTTAAAGAAAAGATGAAAAGACCAGATGCAAAATTTATTAAAAATAATAAATAATAAAAAGACTAAGTTTTCAATCTCATAGCACATAAAATATGTTACTCTACATCCTACCAGACTGAAAACAATGGGAACCTTCTCTGGTAACATCTCCGAGGCTTCTACAATTTGCAAGCCATAACGGATGCTGAGACCAAGGAAGATGAGGGAATTTTACAATTTATAATTCACGTCCCATCTTGGGTTCCCATTGTGTTCAGTCTGGTAGGATGTAGAGTAACATTTTTTGGTGTTGTTTTATGTGCTATTAGACTGAAAACTTAGTCTTTTGCTAGCAGTTGCCGCTAGGGCATCCCTGCCATTTCGTTCGTTGCAATCCGTGACTGCACGCCGGGGTTTGTCCTAGTTGGGTCAGAGAGAGCAGCATATCGTCGGTCTAATAAGCAAATTGTCCAAGTCCATTTTTTGCGAAAATTGTTTTTTGCAAATTCCCACAGGCGCCATTATTATTTTATTTCGCTCCAATTTAGCTAAACGAATTTTGCTGAAGTCTAAAGGTTATTTCCCATTCATACGAATATTGCCTTTGTCAGTGTTTCTGAAGTTGTTTTGATTGAAAACGTTAGAAAATGTAAGTAAATAAATATATTTTGAAAAAAAAAAATGAATAACCATTTTCAATTTCGTTGCAAAACGAAAATACAGCCGAACCATATTCCAGTCCAATCAGAGAGTGCTGCAAGCACCTCTACCGGTTTCGAAACTGATTAGTCTCTCATCAGGAGGCACATATGCTGCTCTCCCTGATCCAACCAAAACAAACCCCAGCGTGCAGTCCCGAATTGCAACGAACGAAATGGCATAGATGCCCTAGCGGCAACTGCTAGCAAAAGACTAAGTTTTCACTCTAATGGCATACAACATATCCCACCAGAATGAAAATAATGGGAACCTTCTCTGGTTACACCTCCGAGGCTTCTACAATTTGCAAGCCATACGGATGCTGAGACTAAGGAAGATGAGGGAATTCTACAATTTACAATTCACGTCACATCTGCTCAGAGCGGTAAAGTTCCAACGAGACTGGTTCCCTTCATACTCCACACAGAGTAAATGTAAATCAAAAATGAATAACCATTTTCAATTTCGTTGCAAAACGAAAATACAGCCGAACCATATTCCAGTCCAATCAGAGAGTGCTGCAAGCACCTCTACCGGTTTCGAAACTTATTAGTCTCTCATCAGGAGGCACATATGCTGCTCTCCCTGATCCAACCAAAACAAACCCCAGCGTGCAGTCCCGAATTGCAACGAACGAAATGGCATAGATGCCCTAGCGGCAACTGCTAGCAAAAGACTAAGTTTTCACTCTAATGGCATACAACATATCCCACCACAATGAAAACAATGGGAACCTTCTCTGGTTACACCTCCGAGGCTTCTACAATTTGCAAGCCATACGGATGCTGAGACTAAGGAAGATGAGGGAATTCTACAATTAACAATTCACGTCACATCTGCTCAGCGCGGTAAAGTTCCAACGAGACTGGTTCCCTTCATACTCCACACAGAGTAAATGTAAATCAAAAATGAATAATCATTTTCAATTTCGTTGCAAAACGAAAATACAGCCGAACCATATTCCAGGAGGTGTAACCAGAGAAGGTTCCCATTGTTTTCATTCTGGTGGGATATTTTGTATGCCATTAGAGTGAAAACTTAGTCTTTTTGCTAGCAGTTGCCGCTAGGGCATCTATGCCATTTCGTTCGTTGCAATTCGGGACTGCACGCTGGGGTTTGTTTTGGTTGGATCAGGGAGAGCAGCATATGTGCCTCCTGATGAGAGACTAATAAGTTTCGAAACCGGTAGAGGTGCTTGCAGCACTCTCTGATTGGACTGGAATATGATTCGGCTGTATTTTCGTTTTGCAACGAAATTGAAAATGGTTATTCATTTTTGATTTACATTTACTCTGTGTGGAGTATGAAGGGAACCAGTCTCGTTGGAACTTTACCGCGCTGAGCAGATGTGACGTGAATTGTAAATTGTAGAATTCCCTCATCTTCCTTAGTCTCAGCATCCGTATGGCTTGCAAATTGTAGAAGCCTCGGAGGTGTAACCAGAGAAGGTTCCCATTGTTTTCATTCTGGTGGGATATGTTGTATGCCATTAGAGTGAAAACTTAGTCTTTTGCTAGCAGTTGCCGCTAGGGCATCTATGCCATTTCGTTCGTTGCAATTCGGGACTGCACGCTGGGGTTTGTTTTGGTTGGATCAGGGAGAGCAGCATATGTGCCTCCTGATGAGAGACTAATAAGTTTCGAAACCGGTAGAGGTGCTTGCAGCACTCTCTGATTGGACTGGAATATGGTTCGGCTGTATTTTCGTTTTGCAACGAAATTGAAAATGGTTATTCATTTTTGATTTACATTTACTCTGTGTGGAGTATGAAGGGAACCAGTCTCGTTGGAACTTTACCGCGCTGAGCAGATGCGACGTGAATTGTAAATTGTAGAATTCCCTCATCTTCCTTAGTCTCAGCATCCGTATGGCTTGCAAATTGTAGAAGCCTCGGAGGTGTAACCAGAGAAGGTTCCCATTGTTTTCATTCTGGTGGGATATGTTGTATGCCATTAGAGTGAAAACTTAGTCTTTTAAATATATTTTGATTATTATTATTATTAATATTTATATAGATAAGTAGAAAGTTTGTGTAAATATTTTGTTTAATTAATTTGGGTCAATGATTATGTATTGCATAGAGTTAGGCAATTTTCTCTTTTTTATTTTTGTTCCAAAGTTTTTTGTCTCACCTCTAAAATTTTCAATTTGTGACTTAAACAATTTGCTTATTAGACCGACGATATGTGCCTCCTGATGAGAGACTAATAAGTTTCGAAACCGGTGGAGGTGCTTGCTGCACTCTCTGATTGAACTGGAATAATGATGCGGCTGTAGTTTCGTGTTGCAACGAAATTGAAAATGATTATTCATTTTTAATAAATAATAGTTTAAATCTGGAAACTTTTCGTGGAACTACTTTCTTGTAACATCCTTAATCTCTGACTTTTGCAATTTAAAAGACAAGAGACGACGAATAACGAAGGCAAAAAGGAACAATTTATAAGACAAGAGACAGTTTTCTGAAAAATCTGAAAAAGTTTTCAGATGTAGATTATTATTTTCAATAAATTTTGCATCTGGACTTTTCGTCTTTTCAATAAAGTATTTGCCAAATAAAACACTGCTAAATCGATTTTTTTTATTTTACGGTTTCTAAAAATACCCGTGGAGCAATAAAAAAGCAGTTACAGTATATTTTTAATAAAATTACCTTTTGGTATTTCAGGATCAATAATCAAAGCTGGATACCACGGATACCCCCTACATTTGGCCCAAACCAACTGCATAGGTTTCAGTTCTTTTTCTATGTTTTGTCCTTCCGTTGCAGAATGTGCAGTACTGTCAGAACAATCGCTATCATCCTCTGAAGCGATATCAGAAAAACTATGGGAGTAGCAAGTAGATAAACTGTTGTCACTATCGCTGTTATCCTCATCGGTTGTTTGGGTGCCAGCGCGATAAACTTTAAAGCTGTCTGGAACATTATCTTTATTTTCTTTGTCTTTCGCATCTTTTGAAGGTGTAGAACCAGATTTTCCTTTCTTCTTCCTAAGAGAAACATTACTATAAGATACATAGATCGGTAAATTTTACTTTACATTTATAGTTATCAAAATTGTTATAGAACCGTTACTTTGGACAAGTAACCAATTGTGGAAGGGTAGCAACCTCACTTCGACGCCAAAAACGGAGATTTCGGCGATTTTCCCATAAGAATTAACATGGGTGCCTCCACCAAATCCCAAGGTCCAAAATAGCAGATTGGTCGGAAAGTTATTACTCGGGAACGGCTAGAAGGATCATGACATATGAGGTGTCGATGAAAAGGGGAGGGGATCATAATTATATTATGGAAACAACAAACATGACGACCAAATACTGGACCGATTTTAACGTGTGAGGCGTCAAATGAAAAAGGATTGGAATTTTGATGAATTTTTTAACACAAAAATCAAACATGGCAGAAAACACGTAACATCTCAGAACTCTTCTATCTCAGAACATCTGTCAGTTTGAATCTAAGGTCTTTATTGCAGATAATTTTTTTCATTTTTACAAACGCATTTCCTGCTATTTCTATCCTGAGTGAGGTTAATAGAAGCATATCAAAGAGTGAGAATCGTACTCTGTTCCGAGTGGTCAAGATTGAAAAATAAGGAACCATCCTGAAGGAAATATACATGAAAAAGAGAAAAATCTTCTTTGATTTTTCAGCAGCTCTCATCCTACTAAATGAAGAAAAATGTGTAGCAAATCCATCAGAATGGAGCAGGCTTTGGTTGCCAATACTTAAAGACGAAGTGAACAACAAGAACATATTAACAATAGAGGATAGGAAAGTGTTAAAGACAAGTCTCAATCATACACTATACACATGCAACTCTTTAATACACGAAAATACAATTTACAATTTATACCCCAAAAACTCATAATTTACGAACACTCCCAAACACGAAATAACATCAAACAGAATTAATGCACAAACACAAAGCGTAATCAGAGTTTGATGTATCATAGGGCATGAGACATCTACCCTCATATCTTTTCAGCCAAAACTGGCTGTTACCTAAAACAACATAGGCAAGTACTCAAACTTCGATAACTTGTTGATTTTGATATTATAACATAACCTCAACAAAAACTGGCGCATGACGGTTATACACACATTTTTTCAACACATTTTCTCATTAATCTTTTGAAAACGATTTCCGAAATGAAAAATTTCGAAATATTATATAGGTAAAAATGTAATTGTGATTACAGCCAAACTGTGGCTAGTCCCATATTTACATAACATTTAATTAATACCATTGTTGTCTGTTCACGAATAAAAGCTATCATTACGACTTCAGTAACTTGAGACGTTTTAATAAGACAGCTTCGTTCCATATCTAATTTCGAGTTGGACTGACTTAAACATGAGCAAAAGTTTTAATTTTTACAATTAACCCAATATGGCCTTGTCTCTCCTTACGACATTATATGGACCAAGAGCTAGCAACGTCGGAAAAAAATCATTTTAAGACGGCTGATTCTTTCATATATTGTTCCCTATGCTTCCTCGAACACCGTACCGGCAATCTGGCTACTGATACAGGTTGCGTTCATTACTGCGCAGCACACTTGTACAGGTAAACATATCGAATTTAAAATTATTGTAAGACGAAAAATATTTTTGTCATTACTTTTTAAACATTATTAGAAATATGAACTGTAATTGCCAGACATTTCTGGCTAAAATAATTTAAAATAAAATTCGTCCTAAAATAATTTAAATTTAATATACAGGGTGATTGATGAGTGTGATAAAGCTCAGTAGATCCGCTATAGTAATAGATAGCATTAAAAGTTAATAATAAAAATTGTGACCAACTTTCAGCTTCACATTACGAAATTAGTTAGATTGTTACAGGGTGTTCGATAACATAGTGGCAGACCAAACTTATGTTTTTTTAAATGGAACACCCTATATTTTATTTTATATTCGAAATCCTCTTAACTTCCCCATCACAAAAATATAAAGGTTTGTTATGTTATATAGGGCTTTTACAAAGTTATAACCAATTTTTTATGAAAATCGTAACAAGTTCAGCTCCCTGTATAAATAAAAAAAGCACAACAGCGATGGTTTATTGGTGCCATATTATTTTGTTGATTGTGAAAATTTTTAAGAATTGTTGATATTGCTAATTTTCCTTATACCGAATACAGTGTGAGTCAAAACGTAAGTAATTCTTTTCTCAGAAATTTTAAATGTAACACCCTGTATTTTATATTACTATCGAAAAATATCATTACCGTACTTTAATTTTTGTATAATATTCCATATGCCTAAATTTGTCAGTTTTCGAGATATTTTCATTTTTCAGAGCAAGTTATTATTTAGGGTGTTCTATTTAAAATTACTGTGAAAATAATGTACTGGCGTTTTGACTCACCCTGTATTCGATATAAAGAAAATTAGCACTATCAACCATTTATATAAATTTTGACAATCAACAAAAAAATATAGCACCAATAAACCATTGCTGTTGTGCTTATTTTTATTTATACAAGGAGCTGAACTTATTACGATTTTCATAGAACATTGGTTATAACTTTGTAAATACCCTGTATAACATAACAAACCTTTATATTTTTGTGATTTTTGGGAAGTTAAGAAGATTTCGAATATAAAATAAACTATGGGGTGTTCCATTAAAAAAAAAAACAAGAAGTTTGATCTGGCACTATGTTATCGAACACCCTGTAACATTTTAACTAATTTTGTAATGTGAAACGCAAAGTTAGCTACAATTTTTGCTATTAACTTTTATTGCTATCTATTACTATAGCGGATCTACTAAGCTTTTTTACACTAATCAATCACCCTGATTTTGTGTTTACCTGTACAGGAGTGCTGCGCAGTAATGAACGCAACCTGTATCAGCAGCCAGATGGCCGGTACGGTGTTCGACGAAGCATAGGGAACAATATATGAAAGAATTAGCCGTCTTAAAATGATTTCTCGAAAACGTTGCTAGCTCTTAGACCAATATAACACAACAGCAATCTAATTATAGCTAGTCCTAGAATGGTACTTTAAAATCAAAAAAGCAATTAACAAATAATATTTTCTGTTACTGAAGGAATTTACCATGTTTGTAGATTTTACTTTTACTGTTGGTTTAAATACGATTTTTAATTGGGATAAAAGATTACAATGGCAACATTGGCACATCAAAACAACTCAAAACATCAACAGCTTAACGCAACTCGACAATTCAAAAGAACAGTTTTCGAAGTGAATAGTCAAAGACATTGAAAATTTAGATAATTTTATCACTCATCACACAACGTTAAAGTATTCACAACACAACACACGCAGTCATCTCATGATTTACTAAAATAAAATGAGGCGCTCAGAGCAACAGTGGCCTAATCCCAAAAACGAAATTTTGAGATAAATGCAATCTTTGCATTCCTATTTCCATTATGTTTATGGGATGGCGCTACAAATTATATAGCGCCATTTAACCAAATATAGAGGTAGGTTGTGTAGACCCTTGTTAATCCGAAGATTTAACGTTGCTGCTTTTATTGATATATATATTAATCTAAAAATGCTCAATTTGTGTCTTAGGCAACTGTTGCTCTGAGCGACTCAAATAGTATTAGAGGGATAAATTACTTACTGCTTAACAGGTACATTTGCATTTTCCTCTTTGTCATCTTTATCTTTATCCTCCTTTTTTAAAGCGGCTTGTGCTTTTTTGGTAAACAAAACTGCTGTTCGCCTATTAACACCAGACGGGGAAGCTTTAAAAACATAAAAAATATTTATATACATCTAAACAAATATGTGGGTGGGTATATTCATTGAGGATGATAATGACACCTTTATGTGTTACCCAGGAATGTTATAAGAACATGGTGGTCAGGCCTTCTATTCAGAATGTAGAAAGTTTTATCTTGTCAGGAATATTGTGCTGAATACACAGTAAAAATCTGTAGTAAGTGCACACTCTTAATACTAGATAAAATTCAGTTTAAAGCTGTACGAATCATCATGGGCTGTATGATATCTACCCCCACTAATGCTCTGTGTGCAGAAAGTGGAGAAATTTCATTAGATGTAAGAAGAAAAATTCTTTGCGCTAAATGCTATCTGAAAACCCTAGCTGATCTGAGAATCCAATAAACGACATCCTGTCAGAGTTACGAACCAAAGTAAATTATAAAATAGGATTTTGGAAATCACAAGAGCCACCATATTTAATTGAAATCAAAAATAAATTTGAAATATCTCACTAACCTATATAGAGAGAACATTAAATCCTGCTTTGAGATCGAACTGAAGTGTCTTACGGGAACAATTCAGACAATTTTCTCAGCCCACAAAAAAATGGAAACATATCTTCTTCTTCTTAAAGTGCCTATCCCTTCCGGATGTTGGCGATCATCATGGCTATCTTAACTTTGTTTACAGCAGCGCGGAACAGTTCAGTGGTAGTCGTATTATACCACTTTCGTAAATTTTGAAGCCAGGAAATGCGTCTTCTTTCCGGTCCTCTTTTACCATTTACCTTCCCTTGGAGAATCAGTTGGAGAAGGCCGTAACGTTCTTGATTTCTCATTACATATCCTAGATATTCTAATTTTTTTGTTTTAATGGTTATGAGAATTTCACACTCTTTTCCCATTCTACGCAGGACTTCCACATTAGTAATTCGGTCAACCCAGGATATACGTAAGATGCGCCTATAACATCACATTTCGAAAGCTTCGAGCCAATTTATAGATGCAGCAGTTAGTGTCCACGCTTCCATTCCGTAGAGCAGAACTGTGAATATGTAGCATTTCAACAGACGGTATTTTGTTTTTAATGATATGTCCCGACTGTTGAAAATGGGTCTCATTCTAACGCATGCTGCTTTCGCTTTTATTATTCGCTGTTTAATTTCTGTTGAGTGGTCCCAACTATTTCGATATTTTGTTGGTTGATTGTGCGTTTAGTATTGGTTTTTTCCTAATTGTCATAAATTTGATCTTCTTTATGTTAAGAGCTAGTCCGTATCGGTTGCTGACTTCTGTTATACGTTTTGTTAATATTTGTAAATCATTCAGATTATTGGCAAAAACTATGGTGTCATCTGCATATCTAATATTATTCAACCATTCACCGTTTATTAATACTCCTTTCGCATAACCGTCTAAAGCTTCCTTAAATACCCATTCAGAGTAAATATTGAATAGTGGTGGAGATAAAATACAGCCCTGTCGTACTCCTCGTTCTATTGCAATTTTATCAGTTAACTGGTCTTCTATTTTGATTTTGGCCGTTTGTTTGTAATAAATGTTTCTGATAATTAATTCTCAGATCTTTGTCATATAGTCATCATATAAAGTCATATATAGGAAACATATAGTCATCAGGAATTTCTTAACGAATTTTCAGCTACATATAAAAATTATAGATGGGTATTTACAGATGGTTTGCCTACAGGCAAAAGACCACTTGGACGTCCCAGAATGCGATGGAAAGATAACATACAAGCAGATCTCCGGAAAATGAACATTCCATTTGACCCTAGGTTGATGGAAGACCGAAGAAATTGGAAGACAGTTGTACAGTCAGCCAGGACCCACCCAGGGTTGTAGCGCTACGTTATGATGACGATGATGATTTACAAATGGTTCTTTGGATCCCGAGTCGAGGACAGTAGGTTTTGGAGTACACATACCTTCAATCAATTATTACAACTATGCATCCAGATTATATGATCAACCTCAAATATGCACCGAAAGAAATATTAAAGAAGCAATAATTTTTCAGATGTTAAAAGTGCTATCCAAAAAATACATCACACCACTTGGGGGACAAACAACCATATTGTAAACCTAACTAAAAGACTATAGCCATTATGATATCCAACCTCCGATAGGAGATGGAACTTTAAGAGGAGAAGAACTAAAAGACTCATTATTGAGTCAACGGAAGCAGGATTTAATATAATTTTAGCTTGGATTCCAGGCCATACTGGGGTAAAGACAGAGACTGATAAATTGGCAAATATAGGCAAGACTTTAAATGTTCCTTCAGACATCAAAATAGATAAATTTGACTTTTTACCTATTATTAAACAAAAAATTGTAAATGGTTTTAAAGTTGAATGGACAAACTAGTTCAAAACTAAAGGGTATCAACTATGCCAAAGTGATTTTTCTACAAACCCTTGGTTCCACTTCATATTTGTCGAAGGCATCTGACATCAATTATTAGGATGCGAACGGGTCATGCCTCACACCAGACCATTTGTTTAAAATCAATTGTAGTGATACTCCTTTTTGTGAATGTGGACAAATAGGAAGTCTAACTCATATGTTAATTGAATGCCCAATTAACAAAACAAATCAATTTAACCTGTATCAAGAACTTGTTAATATAGGAAGTCAAACTCCCATTTAAATACAAAATCTCCTACATAATATTAATGACCAAACCTTAAGAAAGATCAATCAATTTATAACAACATTTTAAATTAAAATATACAATAGTTATTTGACAATCGTAATACAATGATTTTAACGAAGGGAATATGGAAAAATCCAGACCTTTTGAAAAGAGGATTCCTTCCAACTACAGTTTAAATACGAGAACTGGCCAAGTACCTAAGAGGTGGAGGCCAAGAAACTAAAATAAGAAGAAGATCAACTAGACGTCAAATTACGTCAAAATATCGTATACGTTCAGCACTCTGAACAACTTATAGCAGGGGGGGAAAGTATGCTAAATTTGCAGTTACTCGAGCGTTATGGGGACCTATTGGGTTGTGAAGAATAGGTCCTAAAACCAAAAAAGGTTACGTTAAGTTTTCCATAAAGAGGGGGACTTTCCATTTTTTTATTTAATTTTCCATTTCCAACAATTGTTTTTTCCGATTATAGCGCCATCTAACGTTAATTTCGCGAAATATTCGCTTTTTTTATGAAACTTTGTGACTCGCCCATTTCCTTACGCCCCGCTCAAATCGACAGATTTTTGAATGTATACTTCTTTAGGCGCGATTGAAAGTAAAATTTCCTAATTTTGCGCACATGCGCACATAGACAGTATGGCTTTTAGTTGCTGAATCTTTCAAGTTATGTATAAATATATCAGTGCAAGAAAAGGTGTGAAGAGAATATATTAGTGTTTTCAGTAAATGTATTATTTATTATAATTTTTGTGTCTTTGGATTTGTCTTCCCCGGGAATAAGATATTTTATGATAATAGTAAGTATATTATTTAAAGTATTTTTGTATTAAATTTGTCAGTATGTATAAGAAATCTTGTAACATGCCAAAGCGAAAGGAAGATAGCGCAGTGGTAGAGCGTGTGACCGGAGATCAAGAGGTCCCGGGTTCAAATCCCGGACGATTCATATTTTTTTATATTTTTGGTATCGTTTTAATAAAAAAATTTTAAAAGTGGTAGGTAAAGAAAGTTAGTTTAATATTTAAATAAAATACAAATAACCTGTTAAGTATATTAATTTCGTTGAAATCATAATAATAGAAGTATAACTTCTTACGTGCGTACAAAGTACACACACATTCTTTTTTTAAATATACAGTCTTTTGCATGTACTTAACTTTGTAACGACTAAGATCACCCTGTAGGAATAATGGAAAATAGAATTTGACAAGATGTTGATATGTCACGTAAGGGAATGTTAACGTGTTACATACACAATTTGAAGAACAAGTCCTCGGTTGCTCAGTACGGAAGAGATATGGGGGTGGTTATTAACGGGGTGTTATTAATATTATCTTATTAGCTTAGAAATAAAAAAATAGAAAAATCAAATAGGAATCAAATAAACAGAATCCCACGAAAAATGCCAAATCAACGAAAAACACACTTAGACTCGTTGGTAAAACTCTGAAGCACTTTATCTCTATAAGCCCGGCCGCACATCAAAGAAACATGAAACGTAAATTACGTTTCATGGAAATAAACCACTGCTAAACAAATATATATCCGGCCATTTATGAGACTCTTCGAAAATAAAAATGTGTCATGAGCATGAATCACACTCGTTTCATTAGTAGGCGGACTTTGAGATGTTTTTAGCAGTGTTTTCTTTTCATGAAACATGTTTTTCGTTTCATGTTTCATGTTTTTCGTTTCATGTTTCTTTGGTGTGCGGCTTGGCTTAGATAAACATTTCCCAGTTTCACAGTCGCCAAAAACACATTAGTGAAAGATTTATAGCTAAAGATCACTTTGGCGGTTCGAAATAACGTAAACACAAGGAGAAATAAAAATTTATCTATTCACGAGAAACAAAACTTCTGCCTATGACTGATCCAATATCGTGAGAACGAAAGAACCAAACATTTCCACGCAACAACACAATACAATTTCTGAAACGGATTTAGCATACAGGGTAAAGCGATAATATTAGGGATTCGAAAACGTTAGTGATTTTTGCACCCGTTACAACTTACCTTATCTTAATCTGACGATTTCGAATTTTTCTAAGGATATATTTTTTTTTTGACCCCCCTTAACGAACTCCCCTGTATTAAGAGCCAATATATGGTAGAGGTACATTTACAGGGTACAAGGTTTCTCCCCATGTGATAATCTGACGCGCTCGAGTAACTGCAAAAATCCTCGCTTGGTCTCCCCTACCATTACGTTGCAGAATATGTTTCACATTTGCATAATCATTATGAACACTGTTTGGAGCGCAATACAGCAGGTTTTAACATTCACTTTAACATACTCTCTGACAGGAATTTGCCAATAGACTAAAAGAAATTGCAAACGTATGGCTGCATTTTGGGTTTTAGTACTTAAAGATCTTTTTAAGAATAACTATTTTTCTTAAAATTAATAATAAACCTAAACTGATTTGAACTTACCATTGGTTGAGCTATTTTTAGGGTCTTCTGTCGTATTCTCAACATCAACATCAGATTGAGTAGAAGTTTGATCGGTATCTGTTTGAGACGCTAAACTCTTTTTAGCCCTATTTATTTCACTTCTTACCAACTTAACCCTTTTTGCTCTAGCTAGTCCATGCTTTAAAGCTTGGCTTTTTACAAGTAGATCCTCCAGTTTCGTTAGAACATCAGGACCTGTTTTTCCCTGCAAATAAATTTATAAAATTGCTGCCTTTAATATCATCTAAATGAAGCCTATATAGACGGAGAGGCAGCGCCGAAAAATCTTTATGAATTTACTAAAGCTAGTTATTTCACAATTGATTACTGTGATTGTGTAGAGAAACATACTGCGGTCGGTAAAGCGAAACGTAGAACATGTGGTACTGACAGCTTGTCAAAGTTGCTTACCTGCGGAGGTAATTAAATCCATTTATTAAGGCTTAAAATCAGTACACACATTCTAAATTGAATGTAAATAAAAGTTATTATAGTCGGTCAGCTGTATGACGGGACAGAGCCGGTCGGTCGGCCCCAATGAATGTACAGGGTTATTCACTATATTTTGACCGCCTTGTAAACTGCTTTATTTACAGAATTAGAAAAAAAATGTAAAATACAAAAGTGATTCGATTTTTTAATTATGATTTTTTGATATAATATATATCTTACTAGTTACGTCATCCATCTGGGCGTGATGACGTAATCGACTATTTTTTTAAATGAGAATAAGGGTCGTGTGCTAGCTCATTTGAAAGGTTATTCAATTCTCTATGCAGTAATATAAACATTAAGATCATTATTTATACAGGGTGTCCATTTTTTTTTAAATTATTAATTAAACAATTAATTTAATTTAAAATTTTTTTTTGGACACCCTGTATAAACAATCATGTTAATGTTTATATTACTGAATAGGGAATTGAATAACCTTTCAAATGAGCTAGCACAAGACCCCTATTCTCATTTAAAAAATAGTCGATTACGTCATCACGCCAAGATGGATGACGTGACTAGTAGGATATATATGTCAAAAAATCATAATTTAAAAATTAAATAAGTTTTGTATTTTACATTTTTTTCTAATTCTGTAAATAAAGCAGTTTAGAGGGGGGTCAAAATATAGTGAACAACTCTGTACATTCATTGGGGCCGACCGACCGGCTCTGTCCCGTCATACAGCTGACCGACTACAATAACTTTTATTTATATTCAATTTAGAATGTGTGTACTGATTTTCAGCCTTAGTAAATGGATTTAATTACCTCCGCAGGTAAGCAACTTTGACAAGCTGTCAGTACCACCTGTTCTACGTTTCGCTTGACCGACCGCAGTATGTTTCTCTACACAATCACAGTAATCAACTGTGAAATAACTAGCTTTAGTAAATTCAGAGAAATTTTTCAGCGCTTCCACTTGGACTAATATGTGGTATATAATAAATTATTCAAATGATAAGAGTACGAAATTGGAAAAGCGAGACAAATAATAGGAAGGAATGGAAGCTGATTCTGAAGCAGATCAATACTCACATGGGTTGTAGAGCCAATGATGGCTTAATATACAATGAATTTTTTTTTCTCTCTGATTCTGGCTTTGGTTTAGAACTAGAACCTTTAGCCACGTAATTGTATAACTTATTACTAAGTCAGGGGAGTAATGTGTAGTGTGTGTGTTGAGTAAGTGTCTTGTTACTTTGCAAAGTCGACGTCATTGTCTTTGCAAAGAGACGCTAATTGTATCCGAACGTCTGCGGTCCCTCCGGTGAGTACCGATCCCACAAGGACAGAAACTATTTTTCATTTACTAATTTATAATAAATGAAAAATTTCTGCCCCTGGTAGGATTCGAACTCCCGACCTTTCGTTTCAAAGGTAGGCGCTCTTACCACTGCGCCACAGAGGGGTAATGAATTTAATTATATAAAAATAAGAAATAGATAAAAGATACTGTTACAACTTTGTAACATATTGATAAGAATATTTCTTTACTTATACGGTCTTAATATAATTTATCGCGTCTCTGACTACTTCTTAAATAGATACACTTGTTCGGCCATCTTCCTCGAATATCAGAAAAATCATTAAATTACTATGCTATTCCCGTTGAATGTCGCAAACCTTTGACTTGAAGATCGTTACGCTCTGAAAACAAATCTATAATCTCGATCCTCAGTTATTTCTTCTTTTTAACAGTTACCAACCAGTCAGCAGAGTGAGTCAGTCGCCTTTAGTACAACTAAGAATATAGTCGCGAGTGTCAGCTCAATAGGGAACTTGCATAAATTTTTAAATTCGAAAAAAATGTTATAAATCACAACAGAACATAATTTAAAACACGTATCAAAGATAAAAAAGTTTTGTTTGTCTTTCTTTTGGCTCCTAAAGACGATTAAAAATTCAAATTAAAACAGGTGGTCCAAAACGCGTCGTGACGTCACTTGGTTTTACATTTACATTTTTCCAATAAAGTAAACAGAATTTTAAATTAGACGTTATAAACGTCAGTAGAAAATACATTTATGTGACGTTACAAGTGTTTTTGATCATTTGAACTATTCACAGAAAATTTGTACTTTTACAAAATGGTTTTATTTTCAATAGTAAACCTTCGTTCCTTTCCTTCAAAAACAGTATAAAACTACAATTTTAACAAACTGGTATATATTATTACAATGACAATTAGAATATAAATATTTTTGACTTATTCCACGACGATGAGCTTGCCAAATACCCAAGTAGGTGGAGGCTAATAAACTAAAGAAGGAGAAGAAGAATATACCTAAATATAATCAAGTATATTCAAATGGGAAATAAGCCACAATTTTACCTAAAAATGATTTTATTAACGTTTCGACGCCCAAGTCGGGTGTCGAAAAATATAAATAAAAAATAAAAAAAACCTAAATATAAGGTTGTGTCTAGGTATACGCTAACGTGTACGCAAATAAAAAAAGTTAGAGTGTCAGTGATTTCCTAGTTTTTATTTGTTTAGTGTTTGTTTTTAAGTTAACTACGGAGTGTGGACAATTATTTAGTTCTTTTAATGAGTTT
The DNA here is from genome assembly GCF_917563875.1 of Diabrotica virgifera virgifera. Taxonomy (NCBI): domain Eukaryota; kingdom Metazoa; phylum Arthropoda; class Insecta; order Coleoptera; family Chrysomelidae; genus Diabrotica; species Diabrotica virgifera. The sequence goes on from NC_065444.1 coordinate 108,063,348, forward strand.
AAGAACATTTTAAAACAGTACCTACGAAAAAGATAAGAGACTATAAATTAATATATATTTTTTTTAGTTATAAATGAAATAGTATTACCGTCAAAGATTAAAATAAAAGGAAGGCCTAAAGTTTTCACAATAATAATTAACTTGTTCTGAAGCTATTATCCTTGTGGCATTTTTGTAATCAACTATTCTAAATGGGAACTAAGCCACAATTTAACTAAAAAATTGATTTTATTAATGTTTCGACGTCTATACCGGATGTCGTTGTCAAAATACAAAATATTATGAAATTAAACAAAAATGTTGTTGCTTAGTAAAAAATTTTTTCTAATAATTTATTTAATCTGACTAATTTTTGTATTTTGACAATGACATCCGATTTGGACGTCTAAACGTTAATAAAATAATTTTTTTATTTAAATTGCGGCTTATTTTGCATTTAGAATAGTTGATTATAATAATTCACTTACGTATAAAAATTATTTTAACAATATTTTGTACCTACATGTCATGTCAACTAAATACATATAATTATTTTGCTATCCTAAATATATACTTTTATATATATACATTGATTTATTACAATTAAGTTTGAAACATCTGAATAGTTCTGCTTTCCTTCCCTTAACAAATATTTTTCTATCAAACAAACACTAAACATATCAAAATAGCATGTACCAAAATATATAGTCACTGCGCAAGCTAAATAATGACGTCACTGGCTTGATGAAGTTTAATTCGCGTCTACGTAACTTTTTTATTTGCGTACACGTTAGCGTGTACCTAGACAGCGAAATATAACCATAATAAAAACTAATGCAAAACTATGTGACGTCACGGGCCGTTTGAACTATTTTATACCGCAGAAGACTTTAAATATGTATTTCTAAGTTATTACGAGTTTTTGAAGCGTAAAATTTTGGAAATTTCATTTTTAAACAAAACTTTTTTTTTTTTTTATTTATTTATTTATTGCTTATTTACAATCTACTTCAATACAGTAATAAGTAAATATAATGTATGTTGTTGGCTTGTGGCAGGTGTCGTCCATTGACGACTCTCTGGAATTTACCTAGCAGCTAGGTCTTCTGGCCAAAGTCTTTTCGGACGTCTGTCAACCAGTGGGGGGTTGAATAATTCATCTATGAGATGGTTTGGATGGTCTGCGCTGCGATTCATGTACCTTCTGGAGTGGTCAGCAATCACATCATTGATGAAGGGGATGTTGAGGTCTGCATGAAGGGTTTGGTTTGACACATACCATGGGGCTTTAGCTAACATACGAATAGTTTTTGACTGGAATGTCTGTAGTATTTTGGTGTTGGATGGTTTGCTACAGCCCCACAGCTCGATTCCGTATGTCCACACTGGTTTGAGTATTGTTTTATAGATGGTCAGTTTGTTTTCTAATGAAAGTTGCGATCTTCTGTTGATTAGCCAGCTCATATTTTTAACTTTTAGGTCGAGGTGTCGTCGTTTGGCTGCAATATGTGATTTCCAAGTAAGTTTTTCGTCTAGATGAAGGCCCAGGTACTTTACTTCTGTTTTTATTGGTATAGGTGAATTATTTAGGTGTAGTTGTGGACATCTAATTCTTCGATTTGTGAAATTTACTTGACAAGACTTGTTTGTGTTGACGTTTATTTTCCAGCATTTAAGCCAGTCTTCTAGTTCATTGAGATGATTTTGCAATTTGTTAAATGCTAATATTTCGTTGATGTCTGATGCTAGTATACCAGTGTCATCCGCAAATGTTGCCATTAGTGTATTTTCGCTAATAGGAATATCAGCAGTGAAGATTTGGTAAAGGAATGGGCCAAGTACACTGCCTTGAGGTACTCCGGATTTTATTTGGTGGTAGTTGGATAGAGTACCTTCGTATTTAACTTGGAAGTATCTGTCGGACAAGTATGATTTAAGGAGGAGGTAGATTTGGTCAGTTAGCTGAGTTTTTATTTTAAAGAGAAGACCCTCGTGCCACACTCTATCAAATGCTTGCTGTATATCGAGAAATGCTGATAGACATATTTGTTTCCCTTCTAGGCTCTCTTTTATTTTGTTGACTAATCTATGGCACTGTTGTATGGTTGAGTGATTTGAGCGAAAACCAAACTGATGATCTGGGATAAGGTTTTCTATAGGTATTATTGTTTCTATTCTGTTAAGAATTAACCTTTCGAATACTTTTGATAAAGTCGGAAGGAGACTTATTGGTCTGTACGAACTGGCTTCAGTTAGAGGTTTACCAGGTTTAGGTATCATTATAATTTGTGCATACTTCCATTGCACTGGAAAATAACATAGTCTCAGGAGGCTATTAAAAATAATGGTTATTAAGACGACACCTTTTCTTGGGAGTTTTTTTTAAGATTTCGCCAGTTATGAGGTCAAATCCTGGAGCTTTATGAGGGTTAAGCAGGTTGATTTCGTTACGGACTTCATTTGGTGAGAAGTATTTTAGTGGTAATGATAGCTGACAGGGTGCATTGAGGAAGTCTCTAATTTTCTCGTCGTTAATATCGTTGGCCTCTGGGGTGGAGAAGACGGTTGATAGATGTTCTGCAAATCTGTTGGATTTTTCTATATCTGATCGAGCCCAGGCTCCATCATTTTTTCTAATTGGTGATTTCATTACTACCGGCTTTTTGAATTTCTTTGTGGCTTTCCAAAGAGAGTTGTCGTCAAGAGAAAGGTTTGTGACATATCTTTCAAAGGATTCGTTTTTGGCTGTTTGGATAGCGGAATGAAGTCTGTGTGTGAGTCTGTTAAGATTTGTTTTATCTATCGCGTTTCTTGTTCTTTGCCATTTGTGACGGGCTCTTCTTCTCTCTTCTACTAGTGTTCTAATATGGAGGGGTATACTATACCTTTCATCGATGGTTTTTTCCTTTACAGGAGTAGCTTTCCAAGCGGCCTGTTGTATTTGTTCCGTTAAATATTTTACAGCTTCTTCAATATCGTTTTTGTGCTTGAGTCGAATGTCAAGAGATATTTTATCATTTATTTCTTCTTTGAATTGAACCCAATTCGTGTTACTGGAACATAGCCTTGGTGCAGGAGTTTTCCAAATTATATTGGTACTTAAGGTAATCAAGATGGGACTGTGGTCCGAATGGAGATCAAAACTGGGGGTGATGTCGCTGTGTATTTCAGGTATTCCCTTAGTTATAGCAAAGTCTAACAGATCAGGAATTTTGTTGTTATCAGTGGGCCAGTATGTGGGGGTACCAGTTGTTAGGTATTTCAGGTTATTATCTTGTATGATCTTTAATAGATTTCTGCCTTTTGGAGATATCAGTCTTGCTCCCCAGGTTGTATGTTTTGCATTCCAGTCCCCTGCCACTAGGAAATGTGAGCCAAGTTGTTCAAAAAACTCTCTGTATTCCTCCAGATTGATGGTGTGGCGTGGTGGGCTGTAGATAGAAGCTATTGTTAGTGGAAAGGTGAGCGCATGTACTTTTATGATAGTACTCTGAATTTTGTTGGTGATATATGGAGCAAGTTCGTAGTGTTTTATAGCTGTACGAATTATTACAACTGAACCAGCATGGGCTGTTCCATCTGGATGGTTTGCGTAATAGACAGAGTAGTGTGGAATTTTTATAAAAGACCTCTCAGTTGTGTGACTCTCGGATATAAGTAGGATGTCTATTTTGTTTAATTTTAGAAATAGTATAATTTCTTGCACATGGTTTGTTAGACCATTTGCGTTCCACTCTGCTATTCTAAGTGAGTTAGCCATTACGACGTTCTATTTATCACTGTTGTAAGCATGCTTAGTATCATGCTGTTTTGGTTTATCAATTGTGCAAACATATTTTTAAATTCGTTGAGGAACTCTGTAAGTTTATTTGAAAGGTCTGAATTATTGTTGTTGTCTTGTGAAGAAGTATTAGTTGCTGCAACTTGAGCATATGTTACATGTGATTGGTGTATGTGGTGAGCATTAGTGTTATTATTATTTAGGCTTGCAACTCTAGGTATAGGAATGCTGCTTGTTATATTTTTGTTTTTCGAGTTGACTAGGTCTTTATATATAGCACATCCTTTATAGTTTGCTGGATGATTGCCATTACATAAGGCACATGTTGCTGGTGTGTCGCGTGCTTTTTTGCAGGTTTTTGTGTCATGTGATCCTCCGCATTTAACACAGGCGAATGGCCTTAGGCAGTAACTTTTTGAATGCCCGTATTTTTGACACCTTGTGCATTGAACTATTGTATTTTTTATTCTAGGTGGTTCTACTGTTATTATGCAGTTTCGTAGGACTTGTAGGTTAAATATGTTTTTGTTGTTTTCGTTTGGCTCTATATCGACAAAGAATAAGGGCAATGGTTCTTTGGTAACTCTATGTCTAACATTAATTATGTTGCGAACTTTAAAACCCTTATTATTTAATTCATGCGAGATATCTGCTGTGGGTATTGAATGGTGTAATCCTCTTATGACAACTCTATAGGCCCTCTCTTGTTTCGGTTGGTAAGTGTGATGTACAATGTTTTCTTTTCTAAGGTGCTGTATGAGTGTCCTGTAGGTGTCTGAGTTTGTAGGGTTAATTTTTACTGTATTATTTGAAATGGTTTTGGTGTAATAGGTTTCTGCCGCAGTTGCAGTTGAAAGGTTTGCTATCATAGCACTATAGTCAGTAACTCCATAAATATAGATTGGTGGCGGTGAGGGATCTTTTTTGGTGATATTTGTGTTTTGTGTATTTGATAAATTGTCTGTTTGTTCATCTAGATTTTCTTTTGAGAGGGAATCAAATCTGTTTTGTGTTTGGATTTGGTTGGACTTTTCTGAAGTTGTTTGTCTTTTCATCCTTTTTCTCTTATTGGCAACTTCTTGCCAAGGATGTTTATTTTGGTTTTCTGTTTCGTTAAGTTCTATGTCGCTATCGCTATCTGTGTAGTTATTGGTGTTTTGTGTTGATGAGAGTGAGCATTGAGGGTTTGTGGATAATGTTGTGTATTGTGACTGAATAGGGTTTTGAGTGTTTTGAATATTTTGTGCAGTTGATTGACTAGGAAATTGTACTTGGTTTGGTATAGCTATTTGGGTTGGAATAGGTATTTGGTTTGAGCATAACATTTGATTTGTTATCTGGTTAGATGGTGTTTGATTAAAATACAAAAATGGTACTTGCGGTTTTACTGCTGTTTGGTTTGACTGGTTCTGGTTATTTATTGTTGGGACATCCTGTATAGTATTCATTTGTTGATAAATTGGTTGGCCGTTATTATCAAATCCTAATAAGTTCCCCGAAGGGAACATATTTCTTTTGTTTGTTTCACTAATCACTTGGTTTTTGTTACTTTTCACTTTAACAATTTTTTGATGCTGATAAGATAATTACTAGTTAATTAGGTAGTTTTACGATAAGGAAGTTCTCTAGCGCTTTTAATGACGGTACATGTTCACGCTTCGAGAATCAGATTGCTACTCCTTAAACAAAACTGAACATTATTATCTAATAAAAAAATGTGCAAGTTCCCTATTCACGATTCTATCGTTACTTTCGTATTACATCCATAGTTTGGACAATCTCAAGTTTATTACGCGAATTATGCTCGATTCTCTCACTATCACGTTTGTTTTGATTTACTCACGGTTCGCTAAGACATAGCGTGACATAAGTTGTGTATTAAAATTAGTAATCACTATTATTATACAGTGTTTGTAAAAAGTGTTTGTGTTACAAAATAAAACTATTATCTCCATTTATTATTCATTTCAACACCGATTTACACCTTGCTTCGAATCGACAAAGATAATCAGAGCCTTCTCAATCAACCACAACAGAAGCTGGTTCTCGTCTTATGTGAAGAACGAGAGACATTCAGTAAGTCTATTTACATACTGGTGAAGTGTTGAAAACACACGAACCCGACGTCATAACATCCATAAAGATCGGACGTCTGCGCTGGATGGGTCATGTTGAACGGATGTTGGAGACTGAAACACCAAAACATATAATGAGGCAGACACTAGTAGGGAGAAGGTCAAAGGGAAGACCCAAACTTAGATACATGGATCAAGATCTGAAAACAATTGAGATTACCAACTGGAAGAACAAAGCAAGGAACAGAACAGAATGGCGGAAAATCCTAGAACAAGCCCAAAAAGGGTTGTTGACCTACTGATGATGATGATGATGATGATGATGAAGTGTTGTAAACAGATAAAAAATTCCCTAAATTTTGGAGGTGGTCCATTTTCTCTGACGAACTGAGAATATATTTAACAATTAGTTTTATTTTATTATTTGTTAACATAAGTACCTGTAAATTTTCAAGCTCTTTATCAATATCCGAAGCCATAGATTCTTCAATCTGCCCTACTCCAGGTTTTTGTTTAGATTCTTTCACAGTTGGCAAAAGGCCTGCTGTTTCCAACTCTTTTTTAGCTTGTCGGAATATTAGTCCACACTGATCTCTCATTTTAATGGCAGCTCTAAAAAGAAAAATAATTTTACAAAGTGTGCCCTTATTCTTGAATTGAGAGAAAATTTTACTCCCCACTTGTAACTCGCTTTTCTACCCCTTCATAATTACTCTCGATTTAAAAAAAGCTGTATTCTTGAATATGGGGAGTAGAAAGCGATGAGAGAAACTGAGAACAGTGTTACCGGGTTTTTGTTGAAAATTTCAACCAATCACAAAAGTTAATTATTGGCAAATGACATGATATGGTCAACCTGATCTCCATTTCCATTTGTTATTTGTTTACATTCTTTTTCACCAAACAGTTTGTAGTCGAAACGTGGTTAAAAGTTGAGAAAATTAAAATAACTAGAATTTTTATTTTTAATTATTTATCTAACTATATACAGGGTGAGTCATAACTATAGGGACATAGACTAAGGACAGGTTATTTGGACCAAAATATGGCTATTGGGCCAAATATGCCTTAATAAAATGTTGCTGAGAAAAAAGATACAGGGTGTTAAAGTTAATTTTTGTTTTTCGTTTTTTGCTAATAGTTTCCCTGTATGTTTATAAATTGCTATCAAAATTGGCACAGAGGCATAATCTTAGACAAGAAATAGTATTTTATCTACAATTTTACGCTTTGTCATAGAGAGCGCCACGTGGATCATTCCTGATGATCAAATTGAGTCTAAACTTTTTCTGATGAAACTTTTTAGTAATTTTTATTAGAAAATATGACGTAAACATCATTTTTACGTAAAATTGGTACTCTTGTTTAAACATGATAATTTCTACCGTTTCCGATAAAAACGCAGTCGAACTGCTTAGAGCCTTAAAAAAGGATTTCAAATATTATTTCATTTATGAAAAGTATGCTTTGGACTGTCAGATAATTGTTGTTGGAAAATGTGATTTGTTCAGAGTAAATTATTTTTGATGTGACAGTGTAGTGTAGTGTTGCATTGTTTAAAAGTAATCATTACTTTTTTGATTGAAATGCCTCGTCACAATCATTTTACTAATGAAGAAATGCGAGATATGATTTGCGTATACGCACAAGAAAATTTTTGCGGTCGCTCGGTAGCCAGAAGGTATGGAATGTTATAAGCAAACAGAAGGCAACCAAATCACAAAACTTTTGCAAGATTATATCGTAGTTTAGGTGAAGCTGGGTCATTTCACACTAAAAATCGGGGTGGTCGACCGAAACAAATCACACCTAATCAAGAAGATGAACTTTTGGTTCGAGTAGATGAAAATCCTGAAATAAGTTTACGACATCTATCAGCAGCAACAGGAGTAAGTCAGTCGTCTATTGTTAGAATTCTAAAAAAAGAGAACCTCCATCCTTGCCACTTCACTCCTGTTCAAAATTTACTTCCAACAGATCTTCCACGACGGTTACAGTTTTGCCAACGTATTCTGAATAAACATCGCAATGACAGACACTTTATTAAGAATATTATGTTCACCGACGAAGCAACTTTTACCAGACGAGGGATTTTTAATTGGCGAAATAGTCATTATTGGGAAGAAGAAAACTCGCATGCTATTAAAGCTAGATATTTTCAGCCTGAGTTTAAATTGAATATTTGGTGTGGCATTATAGGCGACCAACTACTAGGGCCTTATGTTCTTCCTCCGAATTTAAATGGAGATTCTTATTTATTCTTTTTGGAAAATACTCTTAGTGATATTTTAGATGATCTGTCACTGGATGTAAGAAGAAAAATGTGGTTTATGCAGGATGGAGCGCCACCTCATTTTTCATTAGCTGTTAGAAATCATCTTAATGACGTATTTCCTCAACGATGGATTGGCAGAGGCAGTGATTTTCAATGGCCACCAAGAAGTCCTGAGTATAACCCGCTAGATTTTTATTTTTGGGGACATATGAAGTCCTTAGTTTATGCCAATGAAATTAATACACGAGACGAACTTTGGAGATACATTCAAAATGCAGCTGATCTTATAAGGGGACAGAATAATATTTTTTTAACGTCCGAAAATCCTTTATTATAAAAAGAATTAGAAAAGGCATAGAAATCGGAGGAGACCATGTAAAACATTTAGTTTGAGTTTTTGTGAGTTCTTTTAAGATAAAGTGTGTTTAGTTTTGATTTATCGTCAAAACGGAAACCTTACGTTAGTTGCAACTTTGTTTATTAGTTTGGTATTTGATATCCCCTTCTGAGTTCCTGAAATCTTAATTGCGTTTTTATCGAAAACGGTTGAAATTATCATGTTTAAACAAGAGTACAAATTTTACGTAAAAATGATGTTTACGTCATATTTTCTAATAAAAATTACTAAAAGTTTCATCAGAAAAAGTTTAGACTCAATTTGATCATCAGGAATGATCCACGTGACGCCCTCTATGACAAAACGTAAAATTGTAAATAAAATACTATTTCTTGTCTAAGATTATGCCTCCGTGCCAATTTTGATAGAAATTTATAAATATACAGGGAAACTATTAGCATAAAACGAAAAAAAAAACTAACTTTAACACCCTGTATCTTTTTTCTCAGCAACATTTTATTAATGCATATTTGGTCCAATAGGCATATTTTGGTCCAAATAGCCTGTTCTTAGTCTATGTCCCTATAGTTATGACTCACCCTGTATACAGTGAGGATGTTTGAGTTGGAATAAATTCATTATCTCGAAGAGGGACGAATTTGGAGAGAAATCCTGAGACAGGTCTATTTTAATTTATAAAATAAGTAAAATAAATTTCGACCAAGAGTCAGGATTCTGTAAACCGAGATACGATAGTATCAAGCGGCGCCGCTAGGAGGAGCTTCTCCAACAATGCGTCTCAGAATACCTTAAGAACACTTGGTCATTTTGTACTCTAAACCGAGTAAAGCATGAAAAAGAAAAAGAAAATAATCGTTTTCGTTTTGATTCAATTCGAGTCTCTTGCCATCCTCTGACACAGTGTTTCTGGGTCTCTACCCTTTATCGAAGAGGCTATTGCACGTAGACTGAATTGAATCAACTCGAGACGAAGAAGAACTGCATCTATTAAAATATCTGCAGTATATTGTGGTTAGACTGTCCTCTAACGGGGAATGACAAAATAAGTAAAATAAATTTCGACCAAGAGTCAGGATTCTGTTAACCGAGATACGATAGTATCAAGCGGCGCCGCTAGGAGGAGCTTCTCCAACAATGCGTCTCAGAATACCTTAAGAACACTTGGTCATTTTGTACTCTAAACCGAGTAAAGCATGAAAAAGAAAAAGAAAATAATCGTTTTCGTTTTGATTCAATTCGAGTCTCTTGCCATCCTCTGACACAGTGTTTCTGGGTCTCTACCCTTTATCGAAGAGGCTATTGCACGTAGACTGAATTGAATCAACTCGAGACGAAGAAGAACTGCATCTATTAAAATATCTGCAGTATATTGTGGTTAGACTGTCCTCTAACGGGGAATGACAAAATAAGTAAAATAAATTTCGACCAAGAGTCAGGATTCTGTTAACCGAGATACGATAGTATCAAGCGGCGCCGCTAGGAGGAGCTTCTCCAACAATGCGTCTCAGAATACCTTAAGAACACTTGGTCATTTTGTACTCTAAACCGAGTAAAGCATGAAAAAGAAAAAGAAAATAATCGTTTTCGTTTTGATTTTATTCGAGTCTCTTGCCATCCTCTGACACAGTGTTTCTGGGTCTCTACCCTTTATCGAAGAGGCTATTGCACGTAGACTGAATTGAATCAACTCGAGACGAAGAAGAACTGCATCTATTAAAATATCTGCAGTATATTGTGGTTAGACTGTCCTCTAACGGGGAATGACAAAATAAGTAAAATAAATTTCGACCAAGAGTCAGGATTCTGTTAACCGAGATACGATAGTATCAAGCGGCGCCGCTAGGAGGAGCTTCTCCAACAATGCGTCTCAGAATACCTTAAGAACACTTGGTCATTTTGTACTCTAAACCGAGTAAAGCATGTTAATAGATGCAGTTCTTCTTCGTCTCGAGTTGATTCAATTCAGTCTACGTGCAATAGCCTCTTCGATAAAGGGTAGAGACCCAGAAACACTGTGTCAGAGGATGGCAAGAGACTCGAATTGAATCAAAACGAAAACGATTATTTTCTTTTTCTTTTTCATGCTTTACTCGGTTTAGAGTACAAAATGACCAAGTGTTCTTAAGGTATTCTGAGACGCATTGTTGGAGAAGCTCCTCCTAGCGGCGCCGCTTGATACTATCGTATCTCGGTTAACAGAATCCTGACTCTTGGTCGAAATTTATTTTACTTATTTTGTCATTCCCCGTTAGAGGACAGTCTAACCACAATATACTGCAGATATTTTAATAGATGCAGTTCTTCTTCGTCTCGAGTTGATTCAATTCAGTCTACGTGCAATAGCCTCTTCGATAAAGGGTAGAGACCCAGAAACACTGTGTCAGAGGATGGCAAGAGACTCGAATTGAATCAAAACGAAAACGATTATTTTCTTTTTCTTTTTCATGCTTTACTCGGTTTAGAGTACAAAATGACCAAGTGTTCTTAAGGTATTCTGAGACGCATTGTTGGAGAAGCTCCTCCTAGCGGCGCCGCTTGATACTATCGTATCTCGGTTAACAGAATCCTGACTCTTGGTCGAAATTTATTTTACTTATTTTGTCATTCCCCGTTAGAGGACAGTCTAACCACAATATACTGCAGATATTTTAATAGATGCAGTTCTTCTTCGTCTCGAGTTGATTCAATTCAGTCTACGTGCAATAGCCTCTTCGATAAAGGGTAGAGACCCAGAAACACTGTGTCAGAGGATGGCAAGAGACTCGAATTGAATCAAAACGAAAACGATTATTTTCTTTTTCTTTAATTTATAAATTATGACTTTTTGGCATATATATATATATATATATATATATATATATATATATATATATATATATATATATATATATATACATATATACAACAAGGTTGAAATATTGGGGTAGCAGCAATCTCAAAGAAAACTCTTTATAATAATTCCAAGCTTTCGATAATGTTTATTATCATCTTCAGGGAAACTACAAATATAATTATACAGTATTTAACAATTAGTCTAATTAAAATCAATAAAAATTGTTATTTTTGTGCCATCAAAAATCCAAAACACCATAGTTTTCTCTCACTAAACCAGGTGTCAAGGATCCTCAAAAACACAAAAACAACAAAATATTGTTCTGAGAAATGCAGAGCTAATACTCTCACTAGAAACACCGCATATCACAGAACAACCTTACTAAAAAGTTATTTATATGTTTTGGTACTTACATTATGTGAGGATGTAGAGCCTAGTTGTTAAATACTAACATAACAACGAAATTTTGTCTTGGTAAAAGTAGTAGATAATATAAATTCAAAGTAAAAACTATATAAAAACTTATAAAAATCTGAGTATAAAATGATAAAAGCTAAAATATTCTTTTAAAAAATTGTGTATGTCTAATTGGCATTTTACAAAATGTCTAACAAAATGTTATGGATGTTTATTCATTTTTCTTTGAATTCATACGGAAACGTCACAACCACTGAACCAATTACAATTTTTGATAAATTTCTAATAAATTTTGAAATAGGAAAAGAGCGAAATGATAATACAAAAGTTTTAATCAATGCAAAATTGTTTCATAGTCCATGTTTTTTATTATTATGTAGTCTACACTGAAAAAATCTACAAATTATGTATCAAATTAAAGAAGAACCTGAATTATTAAATTTAAATTGATTATTTTTTTTTTCTAAAGTGAGCAAATAAGAATAAATTTCACTGAGATGTCTTACATCTGATTTTTTGTTGATCGAATTTTCTTCTTGAAAGATAAAAGCCATTTCTAAAAAAAGTCTTTTTTTATATGAGTTCTCAGAAGCTAGTACTTTAGTATGTTGATAATCCATCACATGACCCTCTTTGGAAACATGTTCTGCTAAAGCACAACGTTCAGGATGTAGTCTAGAATCACTTTTATGTGAAATTATTCGAGATGATAGAGTTCTCGACGTGATACCTATATAGCTCATATTACAACTATGACATGGTATACTATAAACTACATTTGAACAAGACAATGCAGGAGTTTTATCTTTCAGTCTAGTAAAAATTGAGTTAATAGATAATGTGATACTATTAGCTATTTTTATGCCACTAATTTGATTAAAGATTCTGCTTAGTTTTGGTGTGATGTTCTTAATGTAAGGGAGTGAAAAATATTTAAAGTTAATGGGTTCCTGGTTTTCTGCAACATTAGTAAGATTATTTAAATTTTGGTTGTTAATACTATTATTATTTGTGTATGAGATGTCAGATGTGTTAAAAAGTAATTTCTTTATAAGGGCTTTTGGATAGGAATTGTCAATGAATATATTATATAATATTTTTAGATTTGTATTATGAAATGAGTTGTCTGATATTTTTAAAACCCTTGATTTCATTTGTTTTATTAAATTAACTTTTTGAGAAAATTTATGGTAAGACCAGTAATTCATATACCTGCCTGAGCTTATTGGTTTTTGGTACCAGTCAATCATTAAGGTGTTTGTAGTAGTATTACGAATAAATTTAGTAACTAAGAAAGGTAGAGTACCATTTTCATCTTCTCTTTCTAAGGTAAATTGAATGTAAGGATCATAACTGTTGAAAATGAACAAGATTTCATTCAAGGCATTGGAAGGTAGGCTAAGTATTATGTCATCAACATATTTCTTAATAAAACAAAGGTCAAAAGGTAGTACTGGTATTACTACGTCCAACAAATCGTCCATCACATAACATGCAATAATAGGTGAAATTGTCGCTCCCATAGGAGTACCAAATTTTTGAGAGTAATATTGATTATTAAAAGAAAAATATGTGTTATTAAATAAAAAGCTAATTAAATTTAAGAAGGTGTCTTTCTCAATGTTACAGAAATTACGAATAGAAGACCATTTTTTATTAATAGCTCTTAGAGCTACATCTAAGTAAACATTACTAAAAAGGGACACGACATCAAAACTTGCAATAACATAATTAGGTGGAAGTTTAAAGTTATTGAATTTGTTAGCAACTTCAAAAGAATCTTTTATGTAGTAATCATTATTAGTGTCATAAGTTTTAGTCAATATATCAGTTAAAAAAGAAGCCAAAAACTGTGTAGGAGCATTAATACAAGCTACTATAGGACGTACTGATAGTGTAGGTTTATGTATTTTAGGAAGAGCGTAAAATTTTGGTGAAATACCACTATAATACATAAGTTTCTTTTTTGTATTAGGATCTATTTGGTTTGTATCTACTAGTGATTTTATTAATTTATTACATTTTTGTTGAATAGAAGAAGTAGGGTCCTTTGGTAAAATAGAATAGGCTTCTCTATTATTTAGTATATTTGAAGATAATTCTAAATATTGTTCTTTATACAAAATTACTGTTATATTACCTTTATCAGATTTTGTAACAACAATATTAGGATTATTTTTCAGAAAATATTTAGTTTTAACTAGTAGTTTATGGTAAAAGACAGATGCGCTACTTTGGTACCTCCCATAATTGTGAATTTGATTTGTAATAACGTTTGTAGATTTAGCTATCAGTACATTCCTTACAAGTGTATCAGAAATGGACGAGGTTATGTTGTCGATACAAGATAACATTTTTTTAATAGGAATGTGTATTCCTAGTATAGGCTCAATACTAAATTTGTGGCCAAGAGCCAAAAAAGATCTACAAAAAATATAGACTACATCCTAAACGTTGTGCTTTAGCAGAACATGTTTCCAAAGAGGGTCATGTGATGGATTATCAACATACTAAAGTACTAGCTTCTGAGAACTCATATAAAAAAAGACTTTTTTTTAGAAATGGCTTTTATCTTTCAAGAAGAAAATTCGATCAACAAAAAATCAGATGTAAGACATCTCAGTGAAATTTATTCTTATTTGCTCACTTTAGAAAAAAAAAATAATCAATTTAAATTTAATAATTCAGGTTCTTCTTTAATTTGATACATAATTTGTAGATTTTTTCAGTGTAGACTACATAATAATAAAAAACATGGACTATGAAACAATTTTGCATTGATTAAAACTTTTGTATTATCATTTCGCTCTTTTCCTATTTCAAAATTTATTAGAAATTTATCAAAAATTGTAATTGGTTCAGTGGTTGTGACGTTTCCGTATGAATTCAAAGAAAAATGAATAAACATCCATAACATTTTGTTAGACATTTTGTAAAATGCCAATTAGACATACACAATTTTTTAAAAGAATATTTTAGCTTTTATCATTTTATACTCAGATTTTTATAAGTTTTTATATAGTTTTTACTTTGAATTTATATTATCTACTACTTTTACCAAGACAAAATTTCGTTGTTATGTTAGTATTTAACAACTAGGCTCTACATCCTCACATAATGTAAGTACCAAAACATATAAATAACTTTTTAGTAAGGTTGTTCTGTGATATGCGGTGTTTCTAGTGAGAGTATTAGCTCTGCATTTCTCAGAACAATATTTTGTTGTTTTTGTGTTTTTGAGGATCCTTGACACCTGGTTTAGTGAGAGAAAACTATGGTGTTTTGGATTTTTGATGGCACAAAAATAACAATTTTTATTGATTTTAATTAGACTAATTGTTAAATACTGTATAATTATATTTGTAGTTTCCCTGAAGATGATAATAAACATTATCGAAAGCTTGGAATTATTATAAAGAGTTTTCTTTGAGATTGCTGCTACCCCAATATTTCAACCTTGTTTCCTAACTGTTCAGCAAAGATTACATACCTGTAATATATATATATATATATATATATATATATATATATATATATATATATATATATATGCTTTCTGTTGTTTTCCGGGTTTGACTCCGCGTTGAATAATTTTGGTTTTGATAAAAACCATTACGGAATGCGGAACTACCTGACTTGACAATGGCAAGTGAGATCTTGCCGAAACGTCGTCAAAATAATGGTTTTTATCAAAACCAAAATTATTCAACGCGGAGTCAAACCCGGAAAACAACAGAAATCACATATAGCTCCCGCGGAAACTTCAAGTGTAACATATATATATATATATATATATATATATATATATATATATATATATATATATATATATATATATATGGATTCCGACTTTAGGAAGCCAAAAACGCTATATCGCACCGGTCATACGAAGCCCGACACCTCCTTACGAAGCCCGGATTCGGGCTTCGTAATTCTTTAATGTTATTTCCCCAAAAAACGTACTTTACACCATCTCTCGATATTTTAACCAAGCTCAGAACATGTAAATACGCTTGGGCTTCATATATATTCGGACAAATTTTAGAAATGTACCATAGGTAGCTCTGAAATCATGATTAACAATACGAAGCCCGGGCTGCTTATGCCTGGAATTATTATCAAAACATACACTCGTAGTTCATGGTATCTACCACCAGTTTGCGCTGCGAAAAAAGTATATACTCTGTAGAAGTTCAGCAGCGTTAGGAAGCCCACATTGAGCTACCGATTATAAGAAGCCCTGAAGTTTGGCAACGTTTTTGCGTATCCCTCAAAGTACTATTAGGTTGTAAACATTTTTATTATTACCTGGCAATGCACATTTTTTGTATTTTTGGGTCGTTCATCGTCATTAATCTTGTGTACTAAGACTCCCGAGAACAGATTATGGTAATTCTTAGCATTACCTGTACACAGTAAGATACCGACAGAAAAAAGATTTAAAAATTGAATCGCAAAAGAATTATTTATTTTAATTGATACAATTAATACAAATTAATACTTTGTATTACTAATTTACTATTTTAGTTTGTAATAAGCCACAAAATTTGCTACCAAATAGGAAATTAATATGACAAATTAAATTATTGTTTTTTTTTATTTAAAAAAGGTTAATGCCTCGACAACTAATGGCCATTGGCATGGTAGGTACGGTAATTTTTAACAGTTAGGTACCTAGTGTAATGTGTAGTGTGTGTGTGTGTGTGTTGAGTAAGTGTCTTGTTACTTTGCAAAGTTGACGTCATTGTCTTTGCAAAGAGACGCTAACTGTATCCGAACGTCTGCGGTCCCTCCGGTGAGTACCGATCCCACAAGGACAGAAACTATTTTTCATTTACTAATTTATAATAAATGAAAAATTTCTGCCCCTGGTAGGATTCGAACTCCCGACCTTTCGTTTCAAAGGTAGGCGCTCTTACCACTGCGCCACAGAGGGGTAATGAATTTAATTATATAAAAATAAGAAATAGATAAAAGATACTGTTACAACTTTGTAACATATTGATAAGAATATTTCTTTACTTATACGGTCTTAATATAATTTATCGCGTCTCTGACTACTTCTTAAATAGATACACTTGTATTTTTGAAATTTTAAACTCAGAATAAGAGATTACGTTATTAGCGAGGGCCGAAAGTCCCGGAGAACTTCTATAATGTTTATTTTAATAAGTTACAGGCCTAAAAAACTAAAAGAAAATTTAGTGTGACTTTTTATTTCAAAATATCTCATTCAAAATAAACTTTTTATTTATTGTAAGAGACTTTCGGCCCTCGGTAATAATTTAGTCTTTTATTTTGCGTTTAAATTTTTCAAAAATATTTATTGTTTTTTTCAGGATTTGAAAAAAAATGAACACAATGTCCGTGGTAATATTTTCCAAATCTTTGTCAATAGTAAATAGAATATTGCCAGCATATTGTCAGTCAGACAGTGACAATTTTAAATATTTGACCTGGCATTGGGAATATTTTCAGTTGTTGATTAAATAATATTGATAATGTGTTTGATAAATAATTGATTTAAGACGTGAACTTAATAAAAAGTTATTTATTGTTTATTATTTATGGAAGATCCAAAGCAGAGAATACACCAGGATATATTCAGTGATCCAAGTATTGTGTTGTTACAGATGTTCAAAATTGTAAGCGTTTCATAGTAAGAATATATTATTAAAAAATCACTTTATCACTTTTCCTCTTTTCTCGATTGATTATTAGCTTTTGTTGTACAGTAGATAAATTATTACTGAATACATAGGTAGTGAAAAAATTATCAGTAGTAATTGCACAAGAGCTCTGAAATTATCGAATTTTTCCCGAGTGACACTTTGACAGTATTAATTTCACGACCCAAAGGGGAGTGAAATTACGTCAAGTGGCACGAGGGAAACAATTCGATAATAATTTCAGAGATCGAGCTGCAATTTGCTGCGATTATTTCATGAATAAAACTGTTTAAAACCAAAATTTAATTGTAATTTATTTATGTAAGTACAAATTAGTACAATTAAACACACAGTTGTTATAAATATTTGACGATTGAAAGTCATCACTTTTATAAGTTTTAAAACAGTAATTGTCATTAATGTCACTGAATGTATTTTTTCACAGCAACGAAGGGCATCTGACGTAATATACTTGACGATGGGATATTATCAAAAATGATCAATTTAATTTGTATTTCTGTAGCTTTCTATTGGTCAGAAATATGAAATAATCATATTAATTAACTGAATTAACAATTAAGGCAATTAATTATACTAGTAAAAGTTATCCAAGAACATTCAAAAGCCATCTTTACAGTTAATGATGAAATTGTCAAGTAAAGTTTACATACCCATACCAGTGACAATTTTACTACACGTAATTTGCCGTGTAAAGACAGAAAAAGTAGGGATAGCCTTAAAATATTTGCGAATTATGTACGGATGGCCCTAAGAAATGTTTAATAAACAACATATTAAAAAGTTCTACTCTAGAAGTGAGCACTTAATTTTTTATTAAACAAATGAACTGCGAAATTAGATGTTTCCTTAAATAACCCCGAAAATATAAATTTTAGAAAAAAACTGACTTGACTATTGAAAAATTCAGACTATTGAAAAAAACCTAAATATAAGATTAAAATTTTTATAAAATTAAATCTGTAGCTTCTGTAATTTTTTATTTATAACGCTAAAGTCACCCTTCTCACAAACATTGGCGCACTGTAAATTAGCGAAGTGCACGGCTGAGTTATTTCAGTGTATTTCTCTAATTAATGGATCAAATAAAATTTTACAAATTGGACAAGAAAGAAGGAAATTAAGAGAAGGAACAAGAAAGGATAGCTTAATTGGAAAGAAGAACAATTAAGCTATCTTATGGTTATAATAAAAAGAAATAAAATGTATGGGCATAAGTAAGGTGTGTGCTGACTTTTGTTTAAACATTATTTAAAAATGTGTAACTAATAAATTTTTTCTTATAAAGCTCTCAAATTTGCACAACTTACCTTTCAAACATCTTACTAAACAATGTTTCATTCAAAAAAATGCCAAAAATTTAATTCAAATGATATGACGCAAAAATGCAATTTTTGAAAACTTTTACGTAAGTTTTAAGTAAAAACGTAGTTTACAGAATTACCAGCACTTTAAAACGGTATTACTCAAGTTTGAAAAGATTTTTTACAATTTTATAGGTGATTTTTTAAAGCATTTGATGTATTTTTTAAAATTTACTCAATAATTTTATTTTGGAAATGAAACTATGAAACTATGAATGTAGTTTCATTTTAGAAATGAAATAAACTATTCCTTTTTGACAAAAATTAAGAAAGATAACAAAAATGTACCTAATACATGAACCGAAAATTACCAACTAAAAAATTGTTTATAAAAAGTGATCAAAAATGTTTTCTCTAAAACTTACCTAAAATAAATTTAATAATAAGCTTGAACAACAATACATTTTCAACAAAAAAATATTTTTAGCTCTTAAACATTATGTCTGCGTAACTTCGAACCTATTAATAACTTTTTTATTACCAGTTTTACGAAAAAAGTTATTCTTTATAAAATACTCTGCATCGTATATGATCTCAGATGCAACCATCAAATATCAAATTTTATTAATTTTACATACGAGGTTTTACATACGATTTTACATTTTGACATACGAGGTATGTAAAAAAATATGAATTTCACTCAAGAGTAAAGTACTTTTAGATTTCACAATATCGAAAATTGTTATTAAAAAAAGTTGTTTGGAATTACAAAATATGTTTCACTGTTCAATTACATTCTTCTAAATGAGATATTATGAACTACAAAGGTATGGTATGTTTAACAGTAAATGGTCGAGTTCAATTAGTTACCACTATAAACATCCTGGAATAACCGATAATAGTGTAAAAGGTCCGGTTTCAGGTAAAATTTAAATATGTTTTCTGGTACAATTTCTTTGCTTTATTATGGGATTACCGTCTAGTCAGTGTTAATTGTCAAAAGACCAACTCTGTCTACCTCGGTTGCTTATCGCTCCGGGTGCGTCTTAACAATGGGCCAGGTCAGATAAATTTAATAATATTTACGACCGCACTAATTGAACTCAACCATTTACTGTTGAACAAACCATACTGAACTGTTAAGCAAAAGTCATATTTTTTACATACCTCGTATAAAATTGAAAAAGTTTGATATCTGATAGTTGTTTTTTGGACTTTAGACCAGAATAGAGTATTTTATGAAGAATAACTTTTTTTCGTAAAAATAATAATAAAATAGTTGAAGTAATTGAAATAAAATAATGATGATGGGTATCCGTAATTTGAGAAAACATTGAATTTTTTTTTCAATTATAATGATGTAATTATAATAAAACATAGTTTTTAATTCCCAACAACTTTTTATAATACCCATATTTTGATATTCTGGAATATAAAGGTACTTTACTCTTTAACAAAATCCGTATTTTTGACATACCTCGTATAAAATTGATAAAACTTGATATCTGATTATTGGGTTTTAGATTTTAGACTATGCAGAGCAATTTATGAAGAATAAACTTTTTTTCGTAAAATTTGTAATAAAAATGTTTCAAATATGGTTCCTTGCTACGCAGACATAGTGTAGAAGAGCTTCTTTATAAGCATCTTCAAATTGTAATGCCATATTCGGATTCAGCATAATCAAAAACAAAATAGAAACAAAATTCAACGATATTTTTAAAATTATTTTAAATTATATAATTTAACATGATTGTTTGGAATTAAGAACTATATTCTGATATGCAATTTCATCCTTCTAATGAAAAAAAAATTTGAAAATTTTTCTAATCAACATTATTTTTAGTTGTTTATTTCAATTATGATACATATAGCTATTTGTATAACAAGGGAGGGAAGTGCTACTTTTCCTCCCGAGAATGAAGTTTACTGCCCGACGCGTAGCGGAGGGCAGTAATCATTCAAGGGAGGAAAAGGCACTTTACTCCCATGTTATACATATGGTTTTTCCACCTTCCTCAAATAACAAGTCATTTTTTCATTTTTACTTAATTTATTTATGTAACTAACCAACAAAATTTATTAGAACTAAAACTAATAAGTACGTACAATATAACTGTCAACTGTCAAATATAAGTCAAAATAAAAATGTAAACATTGTTAAATCAAAATAACAATTTACAGTTTTTTACCATTCTGTGAAATACAGAGTGTTTTATAAATAAACGTTAAAATGTATACAAACTTACGTAATAGAAAATAGATATTGTACAGGGCGTCAATAAGTTATATTTTTATGAATGAAATACCATGATGTCACTTTTACTTTTCCTCTCTAGGGAGGAAAAGTACAACTTTGCTCCCTACAATCAGGTCCGGAAAAGTATACTTTCGGTAGAGGTAGGTGGAAAACTCTTTTATTATTCATTTTACGAAAAACAGTTATTCTTTATAAAATGTTCTACAGGGTCTAAAACCTAAAATACAACCGTCTAATATCAAATTTTGTCAACTTTATACGAGGTATATAAAAAAAATATGAATTTGCTCAAGAGTACTTAAATAATATACCCTTATTTTTCACAATATTGAAAATTGTGCTTATGTAAAGTTGTTTAGAACTAAAAACCATAATTAACCCGCCAGTGGTGGCTATATGAGATTTTCTCTCACGGTTTCAGAAAATTGCACAGAATTTTTTTTCTGGGAAATTATAAGATCTGTAGTTCCTTCTAGTCTCCTAACTATCCTCCCTCGACAATCTAATAGAATCGTCCGCTTAGATAGTGACTCAGTTGACCTAATATCTATCCAACTGTTGAGTCAGCGCGCTTCAAGTGAGACATTCTCTCATCAAGCGACCACCCGCGTTACGAACTGTACATAAAAATTAATTTTATTTTGGCACTTAAAACCTGAAATAATGTAAAAAAAATTGTAATTGTCATCAATCAATTTTTCCAGAGCATTCTTGTTATATTTGTGTGCTGTGCCGTAAATTATCAAGATACGGAGATTGATTAATATTGGTTTAATTCCGATTACTTCTTTTTATTTTATTATATTATTATCTATATTAGGTTACATTCTTTTTTTCTTATTATTAGTTAATAAAAAAAGTTTAAAAACTGTTTTAAAAACTTTATTTTGTAAAAAAAGGTAAAATTTGGATATGTGAGAGAAAATCTCACGCGCGACCACTCGCGTAACAATCTACCTAGCGACCAATGCCGGGTCGCTAGGTTGGGAATCTATCTTTGGTTGGGAAATAAGCCACAATTAAATTGAAGAAATAATTTTATTCGCGTTTCGACGCCCAAATCGGATGTCGTTGTCAAAATATAAAATATTACTAA
The DNA here is from genome assembly GCF_917563875.1 of Diabrotica virgifera virgifera. Lineage (NCBI taxonomy): Eukaryota > Metazoa > Arthropoda > Insecta > Coleoptera > Chrysomelidae > Diabrotica > Diabrotica virgifera. The sequence continues at coordinate 108,085,413 of NC_065444.1, forward strand.
TATTTACTCGGTAATATTTTGTATTTTGACAAGGACATCCGATTTGGGCGTCGAAACGTTAATAAAATTATTTTTCAATTTAATTGTGGCTTATTTCCCAATCAAAATAATTATAAAAATGCCACAAGAAAATAGCTTCAGAACAACACTAAAAACCATCTTCCAATATTCCATCCTTCTCATTGAAATATTCTGAACTATAAAGGTACTTTATTCTTGATCGAAATATATCTTTTTTGACATACCTCGTATAAAATTAATCAAAATTGATATAAGATGGTTGTATTTAAGGTCTTTGGCCATGCAGAACTTTTTACAAAGGATAACTTTTTTTCGTATAATTAATAATAGACCAGTAAGGATCTGTTTTTAGATGGATGTGAGAGGTGGCATTCAGATTTTTGCGATTAAAGTTAGGTGATAACTTCGTTAATAATAATTGATTAATGCTCCGTCTCAAATATGCCCGGAACATTAATAAAAAAAATTAAATATTTAAAAATTTCAAAAAATTTCGTTTTTTTTTCTACTTTTCTTGCTTATAACTTTAAAACGATTCATTTTGGAACAAAGTCGTATAGGAATAAAACAAAGGTAATTAAATTTTCTATCAGATGCGATTGGTTTAAAAATCTCTTAATTAATCACCCTTGCTGCAAAATAGCAATAAATATAAAATAAGGGGGCAAAACAAGCCTGTTTTTATTCAATGATTTTCCATCGCTTAGGTTACACTTGGAACCTTCCTAATTCGCTTAGAAAATTTTTGTAATGTGCTAAAGCCGTACACCAAATTTCATTAAAATTGACTTACTAGATTTTGAATAATAATTTTGCAATCTAAACTTTTTTTAAAAAATTAAAATTTTTTAAAATCTTGCACAACAAAAACTGGTATATACAAAGATTTGTCAATTTTTTTACATATAAAGAAGCACTTCACCTATCTAATGCACTTTACAGAATTAAAATCGGATTGTTTAAGCAGCCTCAGCAATGTTTTAAAGTTATAAACAATTTTTTGGCTTATAAACAAATTAGTCCTGTGGCCAGGAGGGGGTGCTGCGGGCTCCTTTATTTAGATGGACTTACCCAAGATTTTTATGTATTTTTTGACCCGTGGAACACGATTTTTTTGGGTAACAGTTGATCCGGATGTCAATAAAATTGTTATAAACAAAGAACTTGAGGAATTACATATCATCGATTTTTCGCAAAATAAAACATTTTTTTATATTTCTTGGGTAAGTCTAAGCAAAAAATGTTCTTACAAGTTTTTTCGTAGGGTGCATAGTTTTCGAGATAAACGCAGTGGAACTTTCAAAAAATCGAAAAAGTGCAATATTTGAACGCGAATAACTTTTGATTAAAAAATAAAATAGCAATTCTGCTGACAGCATTTGAAAGTTTAAATCAATTTATACCGGTTTTAATTATTTGCATTGCTAAAAATTTATTTTTTATTATTAAACAAAGCTATTTGTTTATAAGCCAAAAATTTTTTTATAAGTTTAAAACATTGCTGAGGCCCCTTAAATAATCCGATTTTAATTCTGTAAAGTGTATTAGATAGGTAAAGCACCTCTTTATATGTAAAAAATTAGACAACTTATAAATGGTCTACTTTTTGTTCAGAAAGATTTTAAAAAATTTGAACTTTTTTAAAAACATTTAAATTGCAAATTTATTATGCCAAATCTATTAGGTCGATTTTAATGAAATTTGGTAAACGGTTTAAGTATGTTACAAAGAATTTACTAAGCGGATTACTAAGGTTCTAAGTACCACCGAAGTGGTTAAAAACATTGAATAACAACAGGCATATTTTGCCCCCTTATTTTGTATTTATTGCTATATTGCAGAAAAGGTAATAAGTTAAGACATTTTTGACCAGTCGGATATCATACAAAATTCAATTATCTTTATTTTATTTCTGTACGACTTTGTTCCAAAACGAATCGTTTTAAAGTTATAAGCAAAGAAAGCAGAAAAAAATCGACGTTTTTCGAAATTTTTCAATATTTTATTTTTTTTATTAACGTTCCGGGCATATTTGAGAAGGAGCATAAGTAAATTATTATTAACGAAGTTATCACCTTACTTTATCTGCAAAAAATCGAATGCCACCTTTCACATCCAAAAATAGACGTTTTTTCACAGATCCTTACTGGTCTATAATAAAAGAGTTATCATAATTGAAATAACTGAAAATAATGTTGTATATCCATAATTAAAAAAAAATTCAACTTTTTTTTTAATTAGAAAGATGAAATGGCATATTAGAATATAGTTCTTAATTCCAAACAACTTTTCATTATAACAATTTTCAATATTTTGAATAATAAAGCTACTTTACTCTTGAGTAAAATTCATATTTTTTGACATAATATCTCGTATACGGCTTAAAAAAAATGAACTGATGGTTCTATTTTTAATTTAGACCATGCACAACTTTTCACGTTGACGAACAGAACGTCTATAGTCGTCTAATTTCCATTGATGTAATGTGACACAACGTCTATATACGTTGAATTTTTCCCTATTCTACTTTGCAATATACATATAGTGTCACAACACTTGCTTATACATTTGACGCAGTGTCCGTCAACGTGTTAATTGGACACACTGTACAAAACAATTATTGTTATTGTTTAAACAAATAATAAACAATTAGCGGCAAAATCTGTGAGTAGAACTTTTTACTTTAACATGTATATAAACTAACAAAAAAAGTTTTAGAAAAAGATAATCTTGTTTGAATTGCTCCGAAACAATGCATCTTTTCGTTCTATCTTGACTCTTCTAAAATGCTTCGTATAGATTGCTGAATAGAATTGGGCTTCTTATAACAGGCAATATAGCGCCTTATATACACATATAAGGATCTCGTAGAACAGTCGTATTATTTAAACGTAAATTAAAACATGGCAACATCGTCGGGCTTCGTATAATGCGTAATCCATATACACTGTGAACGCGTTTATACGAGTGGGCTTCGTAAGACTGTAGGAATAAAACAGTGCTACAATCCCCTTACCCCATAAACCGCGGGCTTCCATTCATCTGCAGGTTGTAGCGGGCTTCCTATCATTTGTGAGCCATATATATATATATATATATATATATATATATATATATATATATATATATATATATATACACCCCAGTATGTTTAACTCCTCCTTTCGGAAAGCAGCTATAAGTCGTCTCCCAGAAGGAGTGAGTATATGTACTTTTCGATTTGAGTATATCGCTTGAAACACCTTTATGCTATGCAGTGTGGAAAAATATAAATCATTTTTTTTTGTTATTTTTTTAATCTACTATTTTTCTCTCCTCCTTACATTGTGCAATGTTTGAATCTTCCACGTGTATAATTACATTATCCATTTCTAACACAATAATTGTCAAAGTGTGGACACGAATTTTTATTCTCCGCATTTTAATAGTTTGATTTTAACGATACAAACGAGCAGTTCTCGGTGTATTGTGTGTTATTGTGTTAATTAGTGTTCCTTTTGTTAATTTTCTTTATTGTTTATAATAGGTAGGTTAGGTAAGTGATTAAAAAAATATATAATGGATGAGACCTCGGGTGGCACTTCGCCACCCGAAAATAAGGACGCAGAGGAGGATAGGTATGTAAATAATTTTATAGATTTAAATAATAGATACAGAACTGAGGATAAAGGTCCATATTTTGTATATATTGAGAGTACTGATAAGCATTTGGGAAGAATTTTCCCAATCCGGATTGGTCACGTTTTGTTGACTGACAATTATATAAAATCCGATGTTCTTGATATCAAATCGATTGGTCTTAATCGCGTTAAAGTTATTTTTAAGTCTTATGAAAAAGCTAATTATCTAGTTAATAATAAAATTATGTCTAATAATAACTTAGTAGCGTATATACCCAAATTTTTTACACACAAGAAGGGTGTGTTGAGGAATATTGACACATACTTTTCTGAGGAATATTTAAAAAATGCCATAATATCTCATAAAGAGGTGGTTCAAGTCCAACGCATGAAACGAAAGGTAACAGATAAAGACGGTAATATTTCATATGTAAACAGACAAATGGTTATTGTTCAATTTGTAGGAAATGAACTTCCTCAAAATATAACAATTAATTTATGCAATTTCTCTGTAGAACCATATACAGGGTGTCCCGAAAAGAATGGTCATAAATTATACCACACATTCTGGGGTCAAAAATAGTTCGACTGAACCTAACTTACCTTAGTACAAATGTGCTCACAAAAAAAGTTACAGCCCTTTGAAGTTACAAAATGAAAATCGATTTTTTTCAATATATCGAAAACTATTAGAGATTTTTTATTGAAAATGGACATGTATAATTCTTATGTCAGGAACATCTTAAAAAAAAATTATAGTGAAATTTGTCCACCCCATAAAAAAATTATGGGGATTTTGTTCCCTTAAACCCCCCCAAACTTTTGTGTACGTTCAAATTAATTCATTATTGTGGTACCATTAGTTAAACACAACGTTTTTAAAACTTTTTTGCCTCTTAGTATTTATTCGATAAGCCAGTTTTTATTGAGATGCGGCTTCTTTTTCAATATATTTACGTAAAAATTTTATGGGGGTTTTGTTCCTTTAAACCCCCCTAATGTTTGTGTACGTTCCGATTAAACTATTATTGTGGTACCATTAGTTAAACACAGTGTTTTTAAAACTTTTGTCTCTTAGTCTTTTGTTCATAAGTCACCTTTTATCGAGATGTAGCTTCTTTTTCAAAATATACCTAAAAATGTAAATTATAAATAAATTTTCAGATTATTAACAGGTCTCTATAACCGTACTTAACCATATACAAATATGTGGTGGATTCGACAAATATTCAAAATATCTCGATAAACACTGGCTTATCGAAAAAGTACTAAGAGGCAAAAAAGTTTTAAAAATAATGTGTTTAACTAATAGTGCCACAATAATAATTTAATTGGAACGTACACAAAAGTTCGGGAGGGTTTAAGGGAACAAAACCTCCATAAAATTTGTATGGGGTGCACAAATTTTACTTAATTTTTTTTTTAAGATACTGCTGTCGTAAAAATGCCACATGTCAATTTTCAATAAAAAATCTCTGAGAGTTTTCGATATATGAAAAAAAATCGATTTTCATTTTGTAACTTCAAAGGGCTGTAACTTTTTTTGTGTGCACTATTGTATATAGGTAAGTGAGGTTCAATCAACCTATTTTTGACCCCAGAATCTGTGGTATAATTTATGACCAATCTGTTCGGGACACCCTGTATATTCCCCGTTGTTCAATGTTTTAATTGCTTGCGATATGGGCATTCTGCCAAGCAATGTAAAACCAAATCTTCTCACTGTCGAAACTGTTCTAGCCTAAATCATACGTCAGACTCTTCTTGCGAAAAATTCTGCATTTATTGCCAAAATAATGAACACTGCTCTACATCCAGAGATTGTCCAGTATATAAGAAACAAAAAAATATCAAACAACTCATGGCCAGGGAAAATATTACATTTAAAGAAGCTGAAAGATTGCATGATAATCCATCTTATGCCAAGATTTCTACAAATAATAGATTTTCAGTTCTTAATAATTCCACTAATTTTCCCTCTCTGCCACTCCCCAGTACGTCCCAAACTCCAAATTCTAGCTTTTTGCTACGTAAACCCATTGTTCGAAATACTTCACCCAAAAGACAAGTGAAAAAACGTAAGCCATCTGCTCCGGAGTCTCCACCTATTTCTCCGTCTCTGCCTACTTTTTCCCATTTTCAATCAAAAAAAACCAAATCTTCACATAATCCCATCATACCAAATCCTCACAGAGATGACTTTATCCAATATAAGGAAAAACTAACAAGTCAGATAATAACCGTAGTTAAACAAGTAGTTAATTCAGATTCATCCGAAACAAATTACAATTTAGAAGAAAATATTAGAAATATGATCTCCTCTATATTAAGTCCTTCAAATCTAATTCCAGAAATCGATATTGAATCTTGTTCTGATGATTCAATCCACTAATAAGATAAGTACACCCAATAGTAAAAACATTAAAGTTATCCAATGGAATATTCGTTCTTTCTCTAAAAACCATCCAAGTTTATTAAATTTTTTACACGATAATCCTGTAGATATTATAGCTTTATCAGAAACCTTCAAAAAACCAAACCATTCTTTTAAACTAAAAGGGTATAAGATTATCCGACAGGATCGTGCAAATGGCTTTGGCGGTGTTGCCATTGCAGTTCGCCAAGACATTAAATTTATAAATTTTCCTATTACTTTTGCATATAAAAAAGATTTAGAACTTTGCGCAGTTAAATTTCCGTCCTTAAATATCATACTAGTATCGGTGTATAAACCACCTAAATTAAATGTTTCTAAATCAGATTGGTCAAATATCTTTCGGCAATTTAATTCTCCTGTTATCTTCTGTGGCGATTTTAACAGCCATCATACACTTTGGGGATCTCATATTAATAAAGCTTGTGGTAATCAATTAGTAGAAGCCTTAGATGACAATAACTATGTTGTTCTCAATAATGGTAAACCAACTAGAATTTCTCGTCCAGAAGAGCTACCTTCGGCGGTAGACATTACATTTTGCTCTGCTGGTTTGGCTAGTGATTGTTGTGTATGGGATGTCGTACCAGATGCGTTAGGTTCAGATCATTGCTTAATCAAATTTGAAATTATTAGGGATAGAGTTATAATAAATAAAAATCCAGCATCTAAATGGAATGATAAATTAGCTGATTGGTCTGCATACTCCACTATACTGGAAAATTCGTTAATTAGGACAAACCAAAATCTAAACTCCAATCTACTAAGCTTCTCTATTTTTATGGAAAAGGTCTCAGATGCAGCATCCGCAACTATTCCCCTAAAAAGAGCAAGACAACAAGTAACTCAACGTCCAATATGGTGGGATACCGAATGCTATGATATGTTTCGTCGCAGAAAAGAAGCCCTGAACCAGTATAAACGTGTCTCAAACTATACAAACTATTGTCAATATCAAAATGTAGCTAGTCAAACTAAATTACTATTTTCTAAAAAAGCTCGAGATAGCTGGATATCTTTCATAAGCAATATTAATAAAAACACGCACCCTACTAAAATTTGGCAATTTATAAAAAAAATATCAAACAAAGACTCAACGGGATCGGGCAGTATATCAGCTGATATGGTGGACGATTTTTTTGAGTTTTTTATTCCCAAATTTGCATCAAATAAAATCGACTTCAGTAAATTCAATAGTAATGTAGCATGCAATGAATCATTTTATATGCCTATCAGTTTGGAGGAATTACGATTAGCAATCAAACAATCTAAAAGTACAGCACCGGGATTTGATAGCATTACATATAAAATGATTGAATACTTGCCTGAAATTGCTAAAGGAATTCTTTTAAATATTTTTAATAGTTGGTGGTTGCAAGGATTATATGACCAAAGTTTAAAAAAAACTGTAATTTGCTTACTTGCTAAACCCAACAAAAATTTAAGTCTACCTAACTCTTACAGACCAATTTCATTAATATCATGCATTACAAAAACATTTGAGAGAATTATCAAATTAAGAATTGAATTGCATTTTGAAAGTAATTGTTTATTACCTATTAATCAGTTTGGATATCGCAGAGGCAAAGGCACCTCTGAAGCATTAGCTCAATTAGTTTCCGACATTCAGAATGCACTTTCCGTTAATCTTATAACGGCATGCTTGTTTTTAGATATTAAAGGGGCTTATGATACTCTGGATATTGATATTTTAACTGTTCAGCTCATAAAATACGGTCTAAATTATAAATTCGCACAAAGAATCACAGATTTGTATAGGGACAGAGAAGTTTTCATTCGAGATTCAGAAAATCACATTTACGGCCCTCGATTATTATCAGTCGGAATTCCGCAAGGTTCAGTCCTAAGTCCAGTACTTTTTAATATCTATACTGCAGAATTGCATGACATGTTAAATGAAACAAATAATACAATTAAAATTATTCAGTATGCAGACGATTTCTGTATATACAGCAGCCGTAAATCATATAATGAGTGTTTATGCGATTTGGAACTGATAATGCAATGTGTAAAAAGATGGTCTATGGCTTTTAATTTCACGTTATCCCCTGAAAAATCTAGCATCACCTTTTTCACTAGACATAGGTTAAGTTCCCCTGCCAGTATAAATTTAAGTAATGTTGATATTAATGTATCCTCTCACCATAAGTATCTGGGCGTGGTTTTGGACAAAAAACTAACCTGGACACTCCATGTGAATCACATTATCAACAAATGCGAGAAAGGTTTAAACATGCTTCGTTGCATATGTAAAGCTAGATGGGGTGCCGACCCAAAGATAGCATTAATGTTCTATAAATCGTATATTCGGTCAATCATTGATTATGGATGCTTTTTATATGGTTCATCGTCAAAATCTAATTTATCAAAAATCGATCATATTCAGTATAAGGCAATACGTATATGTATTAGTGCGTTTAAGTCAACGCCATGTGCTGCAATTCTAGCAGAAGCGCAGGAACCTCCTCTAAACCTTAGAAGAGAATTCTTGTCTAATAAGTTTCTATTAAAGACCAGGACTTTAGATTCACATAAATTATTAAGTAAAATTAACAGTCTCACTGAATATAACTTAACAAATTCTTATTGGAGAATTAAAACTTCTCCCCCTCTTACAGATGCTTATCTAGAAACTAACAACTTTAGCATTAACACTAAACAAATATTACCCATATATAACCTTTCTATTGAGGAAATCGCAATCTTTCCAAAGATCATAAAACCTACATATAGAAACTTACCATGCCAAAACAATAAAATTATAAAATTAATCTTATCTGAATTTTCTAATTATAAATACATCTATACAGATGGTTCAAAAACATGTAAGAGTGTAGGTAGCGCTTATTATGTTTCTAATATAAAAAGTGGTAATTCTTTTAGACTGCCTAAATGTACATCTATCTTCACTGCCGAACTTTATGCTATTGAAAGAGCCCTAACTTACGCGGTTGAACAGAACTTTGGAGACACGGTTATACTATCAGATTCTTTATCTGCTCTTGAGGCAATATCACAACCAATAACCAAAAAACACAACAATGAGTTGTTATGCCATATTAGAAAGACAATCGCTCGATTTAAAAATAATAGTAGTGACTTGGTCTTTATCTGGGTAAAAGGACATGCTGGAATCAAAGAAAATGAGATAGTGGATGAAATGGCAAAGAATTCGGCAACTTTAAATGAAATAGTAGATTTAACAATCTCCAGCGATTACATTCCAGAATTGCATAAAAAATTAAGAAAGAAATGGGAAACTATTTGGCTTAAGTTTGTACAAACTTCGAGGAATCCATACACTTACATATACCCACAACTTCCGCAAAATATCCCACATATATTTGATTATCACGTTACTCGGTTTTATTCCACATCCCTAAGTCGCTTAAGATTAAACCATGGCAATTTTCCTGCACATTTAGCTAAAATAGGAATGCGTATCAACTCTCTCTGTTCATGTGATAACTACTCTACTGCAGATTTAAATCATATAATCTTTAATTGTGAACTTAATAAAAACCATACGAAAGCACTAATTGCTAGACTTCAGGAGCGGAATGTAAGTTTACCGCTGAATATTTCACATCTACTAAGCTTCAATACCAAAACTATTAATGATATTATCATACAATTTCTTAAAGATTCTAAAATAAAAATTTAATATGACATCTTCAATCTTCAACTTTCAAATATCTGTGGCAAATAGTTTATCTAATGCCATCCCCTCTTTGTGAACACACACACACATTTCTAACAGGTTTCGGTCTTCCTGAGTATATTTTTCTTACAAAATGCATTTAATAGATTAACCAACCTGTGTTGCCAGATTTAGACGTTTGTCTCGCCATGGCAAAATTTTAAAGGAACTGTGACGTCATGAAATCACCTGTTTGTTCAAAGTGATGCGTTTGTTTAAGTTTTATTTTTGATGTTATACCTTTGCTTTAATTTGGTTTTGTTTTGTGGTTTTTAACATTTAAATGAAATGAATACTTGTGGTGAATCTGATAATAATTATTATAAATATATTATTATCTCTGTTTTTAAAATGTTATAGGTATATTTTGTTTTAGTTTAATTGCGTTATGTACCTACTTTCGTTAATGAAAAAGTCGATTTCTAAAATAATATTAATGTCTGTAAGGTGTAAATTTTGTTTATTCTTTTGTTATTTAACTCGGGTTCCGTAAATTTGAATCAACATAACAAAGATATTTTAGTAAATTATGTTTTACTTCAGCATTTGTCCTAAAACGAGTTTGGAATCTTAAAGTTATTGATAAAACATTAATTCTTCAACTAGAAAAATCCATACTTATAAAGAATGTAGGCATCTATTCTATTTATAAATATGTGTATTATAATCAGATCCTGGAAGCTCGTAAGATTCTATTAGAAAACATCATTAGTTTTTTATTCATAAGTTCTCTTTATTCTTGTGGTAGGTATTTGTCATACCCCTATTGGGCTGGTCCCCCCACTTTGCATAAATTAAAAAACAACTGCGATAAATTACGAGCTATATATGAGAGTTTTGTACTTGTTTTGGGATTCTATCCTCATCCATTCTTTGTACATGACCAAACCATCTTAGTTATATTTAGTTGATTTCCTCATTTATTATATGTGTGACCTTCATTATTTCTCGTATCCGTTCATTGGTGACATGTTCTCTTCTTGATCTTCCAGAAATCCATTTCGGTGACCTCTAACATTTGTTTTGATTTTTCCTTCATATGCCATACTGTGCAGCTGTACGTTATAATGCTTTATACTACGGCATTATAGATCTATTTCTTGTTTTGATTGTTTATCTGCTTGTCCCAGAGTACTGAGTTTAAAAGCGTAATTGCTTTCCTGCCCTGAATATTCCGTTTTAAATGGCTCCGTCCAGTGTTCGTGATTTTCGTGGTTTTAGCTCCAGGTATTTATAATCGTTACATTTACTAATTGTTTCTCCTCCGTCTAGTAGCAAGTCCTGCTGCGTTCCATCGATATTCATATATTATTTGTCTCTTTGATCTCTAGTCTCCATTTCCTATATTCCTCTATTAGCTTTCTTGTCATGTAACAGATATCATCGTAGTCTTGTCATCGTTGTCTTAACCCCCCAAACAACCCTTTAATTGATTCAACAAAGAGAAAAACGTTGGGAAAGATTAAAATATTTATTGTACCGCAGATATAATTCGTATAGCATATAAAGTATAAGATTAAACTCTTAAAATTCGCGCATTTTGATTATTGAGCTACAGCCCCCTCTCAAGAAAACCTACTCATCTTCCAGCCTTAAGAGAGAATTGAACTTAAAATGAATAAAATTAATTATTAAACATCTAATAAATTCCTTACTTGAAAAAACTTTTAATAGAAGAACCTTTCGATTTTTTAAGAAAAAGTGAAAAATAAAACAGACGCCATTTCCACAAAAATTTAAATATTTAGTAATCCCTATGCGACTATTTTATTTTTGGCATAAGTAATGACATCATAAATTTTGACCTGTTTACAGAGTTTTTTTTGACACAGAACGAAATTTATGTTTCTTTGTTAGCAAAGATTTTACTTGTCTTTTTTTTATTTTTGAAGGATACAAAATAACCGAGACAGAAACACTTGAAGCCTAAATTTTACTGCGAAAACCATGTAACCGGGGCCCTTTAATTAATCCTTTTAAAAAATGTATTTAAATTTAATAAAATTTTATTGCTATTAAAATTGCCTTTCCAATGGTTTTTGGATCAACCTGATATAATAAAAATTAACGGAGTTATGAAAAAAAAAACAATAACATTTGCTTGGAAAAATGTTTGGAGCATAAATTTGGATGTTATCAACTTCTTCTGTAGCTCAGTTAATAGGTATTTCAAAGTACTTTGACAAGTGTTAAGTAAGTGTATGTTATAAAATGCACCGTTTTCTCGTTATTTAAGCTTGAACGCTTAGATTTGAGTAGGTACTCGCCGAAAAAAAAAATATACATTAAATTAACTATTCGCTCCGTGCATGACTCCACAATTTGGCATTAAACATATACACATTTAAAATATTTGACGTTAATATGTAATATTTATTTGCCATTTTTGATTAAATTTGTTATACAGACATATAGTCTAAGATCCGAATAGGAGGTAGAAATGTACCCATCTGCTTGCCGGATGAAACATTTTTTTTTATTAAATTTCATATATAGACAAACTCGACCAGCATGAGTTGTCTATCAAAATTGTGTCATAGCAATCCCTAAGGGGGAGGGCGTAGTTTTTTGCACAAAAAAGGGCGAAAATCAACATATTTATTATTGTTAAATAATAAGCATAAAGAAAAAGATATGTCGACAGCGTTACCTCAAGGAATGTCTAAAGAAAATATATACGCAATTCCAGGTGGGTCGGTCAAGTAGTTCTTGAGTTGCAATGTCTACAGCCTTTGAAAAAAGCAGTTTTGAGGACAAGGCGTTTAAAGTATTGTCAACTTTTATTTTCAATTTCTTTTTTGTCTGTCAAATCGTCAAATGATGTACACCGGAATATCTTTTTGAATCGCGGAGTAATTTACAAAAGAAAATGAGAACAGCTGCTGACCGTTGTTCTTACGTTCAAGCGTGCTAACGCGAACCTGCTGCAAAGCGAGCCGAAGATAGGGATATTCAACACTATCTTCCTACCTTCGACTCGGTTTGCAGTATCTTCGCGCCAGCGCGCTTGAGCTTAGTGAGAAACGATCAACAGCTGTTCTCATTTTCTTTTGTAAATTACTCCGCGATTCAAGAACATTCCGGTTTGCATCACTATATGTTTTGACAGACAAAAAAAATGAAAATAAAAGTTGACAATACTTTAAAAGCGTTTTTCTCAAAACTGCTATTTTCAAAGACTTTAGACATTGTAACTCAAAAACCACTTGACCAACTCACCTGGAATTTTGTACATATTTTCGTTAGACATTCCTTTAGGTAACACTGTCGAGATATCGTAATACACTTTGTCTTATGCTTATATTTTGTTTAACAATAATGAATATGTTGATTTTCACCCTTTTTTCTGTAAAAAATTTCATTGTTTTGTCTTCTGAGTGATACTAGAAAGTCAAAGATAATTAAAACTAAAAGAAACTTGACAGCGTTACCTCGAGAAGTCATAAGCTAATAAAATCTTTTTGAATTTTTTGTCTACCATGGTCCAATGATAAATTCTGATGTCCACCGTTGGCTTATTTTTCAATATTTTTTCTTGAATTTTTTTTAAATAGTTTTCGAATTATACTTAATATGCTTATTTAATTTAAAAATAAAATTATTCTCTCATACTTCCAAAAAAAATTCAAAAAAATGTGCTTAAAATGTTGATTTCAACCCCTACGGCCCCCCTTAAGGATAGCTATGACACGATTTTGATAGGCAACCCATGCTGGTAGTGTTTGTCTATGTATGAAATTTAATAAAAAAAATGTTTCATCCGGCAAGCAGATGGGTAGGTACATTTCGACCTCCTATTCGGATCCCGTACTATTAAGTGTGTTCGCGGAGACAGTAAAGGACTAGTCCACGACAAGTGGAGCATGCACACTTTAAAATAATATAAATAATACCGTTGATAGGTAAATATACACGATATATTTAATATTATTAATTATACAGACAATTCAAATATACGGGGCAGAAAACTTGGTACTGAACGACAGACAAAGAAAAAGATTACAAGCTACAAAAATGAGATAGTTTAGAATAGTGGTGGGAACAAGAAGATTAGACAAAAGAAGAAACGAAGATATAAGACATGAACTACAGTTAAAATCGTTCAACGAAAAAATTAAAGAAAAGACGTTAAATGGGCTGGACACATGATAAGAATGACTGGTTACATAGAAGTGAAAATGGCATGGGAGGCCAAAGCAGTGGATAAAAGCACGAGGGGTACACCAAGCAAAAGCTGGAACACTAATGTAATACTGGAGAAAAGAGGAACATCGTGGAAAGAAGCAAAAGTTTTAGCATCAGATAGGAAGAAGTGGCGGAAATTTGCAGAGAGCAGCATATAACCTATGGGTATAAGAGGCAATCGATTATGTATGTATGTATTAATTTTTAAAATACAGGTATATTTACTAATAAACAATAATACATTACATAAATATAATTGGAATTAAAATGCCCATGCGTTTGTCGTGGACTAAAACTCACTATATTAATTTTAATTAATATAATAGTAAGAATAGCGAAATGTATGTTTTGATCTATATTATAGAATTATATGTACACACATCTAAATCAAATGTAAGATTAAACAAAATAAAACGAATATAAAAAATAACTACTAAATCCACTGAAAAACTAGAATGAACACACAAATAAACATAGTTTAATAAACAATGGAAAAAATAACAAAACCAAAAAAAAAAACAGAAACAAAAAACATCAAAAATAAAAAAACACTGAAAAATTATACACGCATTTATTTATGAAACCACTATATAGGTAGTCATAAATAAACGGTGCTAATACTTCAAGATATTAGGCGATAAACGACGCGAGAGACCAACAGTCGAATATTCCTAAAATAGATTTAATTGCATGCAGTGTTGCCCGATTTGCGGAATACCTATGCTATGTAAAAATATAAACATATATTCAGTGGAAGACCTACCATCGGAAATACCTACATTTCGTATACTGCAGTCAATATACGTAGAGCGGTGGCGCCGCCGCAACTCTCGGTCATGTCTCAAACTAAATTATACAAAATGTTAAAAAAACCATAATAAGTCGTCCCTCTAAAAAGTTGTAGAAAGGTGAAATATGATAAATTAAATCGATTTACATTGATTTCTTTCGCTCCTCCATATACTGTGGAGCTATGTCGGTCGGACGACCTAACATATGAAAAATGTCAATGAATGGAAGAGTGAAACATGGTGGGGTATATATATATATATATATATATATATATATATATATATATATATATATATATATATATACGTCTTCATATCAAGGCGAGATCCGACTAAATCGAGGACAACCCGAGATCCACCAATAGGAAATTAATTATTGGAGTATATTGTTCATAAGTATCTTTATAATTAACATATTAATCATGGCACACTTAGAGGGGAAAAGATTTTTGTACTTAAATTTTTCTGATAAATTTACAGCGAAACGAGATCCGTCGCTGAAAAGTAAAGGGGGGGACTTATATACGAAATTTTAGATATTTACCGTTCAACGCGAGATCACACACTGATGCCAGCTCTAAAGAGTATTAGTCGAGCGGTTGGAGCTCGTGTTGTATTGTATATTTCCCACGATATAAAGATATATAATGGGCGTAACTTTTAAGTATCGCTTCTTTTGTGTCTTTAAAGTCTACGATTGACCTTTCAGAAAGTCCCTTAGTTTTATTACATACATAAGGGTGTGAAAAAAGAAAAAGAATACTTGACAAATAATAACCATTTAATAATGATAATTATTTGCAATACAATATTTTAAAACTATACATTAATATTCTTAAAAAACACTTACTACGAAACCAAAATGTAATTATTATATTCTTAAATAATACAAATTGTTACAAAATAATTATTTAAATGATTGCTTGTTTTAAAAATACATTACAAGAAAGTAAAATTTTTTATAAATATTATTAAAGTTTAAAAAATAAAATAACTCAATATTTAATTATTATTTAATAGTTAAAAAATGATTTTAAGTAAAATGATTTAAAAGATAAAAAGAAACACACATAATTTTCAGGGTCAACTCCTAATTGCATGAAAATTTGGATTTAGATTCTACCCATCCCCCACTTCAAAGTTGAATTTGTGCCGTTGATTGCTTTTACTTGGAGGGTGAAAAAATATACGTTTAAAATAAGTCCGGAAACAGATCTGACTAAGTTTAAGCAACTTTTGTTCTATAGAGTTTTTTTAACTTAGGTACTAGGTTAATTTAGTAGTAGGTACTAGAGTCACTTGCGACTAAAAATATTTACTTTTCAACAAAAAAAAACACGTTTTTCGGCGGTTTTTCGCAAATACTCAAAAAGTAAGTATTATATCGAAAAAATATTCTTGGAAAAAATGTAGCATATAAAAAAAACGAAAAAATGGTATATTCTTAGTCTATAGAACCAGTAAAAGTAAATTTGTAGCTCATAAAAAAGACGATCTTATCCTTCAAATTCCAAATCAAATGTTTTAACGTGATACATAGTACCAAAAAATGAAGCTCTTTTCGGGGAAAACCCATTAAAATTTTTTAGTGTTAACAAAAAGCTTTATTTTATTTTATAAAAGTTATATACGGGTAGGAGAGACAACGGAACGAATTTTCGAACGTTTAAACAGACGACATCCCAGATTTACCAATTTCTGGACAATTGATCCAAAGGCTGGATTCTAACAACGAAACAGTTGTGGATTTTCAAGTTTTCAATGAGAGTTAGAATGAAAAAACATTAGTGACCTCGAGTATGATGCTTTGGAGAATTTGGCTGGTTATATCTGCCATAAATTGAAGGACTCCAGTATTCAATCCGAAGATGTTTCAACGTACACGTGGGTTGATCATTTGAGTAAGTGTGGTTTATGTAAACCATCAGACACTCTCTTGTCATATATTAAGTACCTGGAGACAATTTTTCCTTCCACATGAATGGTGATTCCATTTTGGTAACTAAAAATTATTTAGAAAACCTTATGTCCAAAAGTGTAACTGTAGACTGTTCTAACAAAGCGAACAAGTTATTTTTTAGGTCTCGGATGTACTTCCGAATTAAAGAATTAAACAAGTCTTTTAACAACCTGACATTGCGTAAAAGAAAAATTATAAAAACTGCTACATAGTTGCTGTATGTACGTCTATTTCACATGCACAAAATTTAAATAAAGTGCATGGCATGAAAACTGTAAAACTTATTTTTGTCTTTTCCAAGCCTCTTACTTAAATCTGATGAAATACATTATTTAAAAAGCAAAAAATTTTGTTTTTTATCAATCCATTAAATTTATGGTTTTATTTTGGGGCTTTTCTTCCCCTTGGTAAAAATTATATTTACTAATGTGTAGGCCACTAATCAATTTTTTCCAACTAACGAAATATAATAGTTTTAGTAGATATCGATTATATGAATATTTTTATTTTCCCGATACCAATATAATCAAGAAACTGGGAACTTTACAAATAACTGAAAATCAATTTAAATAAAAGTAAATAGTTTAATAATTTTCCTCTAAACTATAAAAATCACTTAGTTTCTTTTAGTCATAATTCATTCATTTGTACTATTCTCAAATTTCATTCGCGTTCGTATTACGAACGCATAGACGGGACTATGCTTTACTCTGTTGTTAACGTCATGCGCCAATCGGACGAGCTTACGTAACTAGAATATCAGGGTGTGCATATTTCCGGGTCCCGGTGAATTCGTATCTATTTTAATCCCCATCCTAATTACAGACCAACTGGCAACTCTGGTGCGCAGGTAATTTTTAAATAACGCATTAACTACCGGTGAATTGGTAACTTTCATTTTTTAAGTATTGTTGATAATCTAATATCGGTATTCCAGGTATTTAGCGCTGCACTCCTAGAAAATGGAAAAAATGTCACAGGAAGTGAAACCGATGATGAAACGAAACGCAAAAGAAAAAACTTGGATGATTGTTTTAATAGAAGTAAAATTAAAAAACGGTCACCAAGCAAAGCAGGCAACGAAAACAAGGAAGACATGGAAAATGTTATGATTACAATAATGAAAGAGCTAATGAATAAAAACGATGAAATGCTTCAGGAAATAAAACCAATAAGGAAAGAATAACAACAAACCAATAAAGAGTTAATGGGTGTAAAAGCAGAGAAACAAAAACTAAAAAAAGAAGTAAAACAGCTACATGAATGAATGGAGCAACTGGAGAAATTTAGCAAAAAGAAAAGCTTGATCGTAACTGGGTTGAAAGTAGAAACAAATGATTATAAGAAATTAAAAGAAGAAATGGAAAATTTCAGAGTGAAAAATTTTATGCGCAATAGAAACAGAAGCCCTCACGGATAAAATGGAAATCCCAAACAAGAAACGTAAACTAAAACAGCATAAAGATCGTATCTATATAAACAACGATTGGACATCGAAAGAAAAAGAAATACAGAAGGAAATAACTAAAATAGCAAAGGACGAAATAAGCAAAGGTAAGCAAACGAAAATCGGCTACAAGAAATTAATAGTGAATGGCAAAATCTAGATATGGGACGAAGAGAGAGAACAGCTGATAGAAAATTCAAAAAACTAATAAACGAAGAACAGCGGCTGAAATATGATATTGACATGGCAAAAAAAGACTCGGAAATGGAAACGGTTAACGAAAACAAAATAACGCACACAAAATAAAGAAAGAATCTCAATAAGAAGAAAAGAACAAAACCCATTAGAATGGGCTCTTGGAATATTAGAACCATGCTGGCAGCAGGTAAGATGCAAGAAATAGCTCTTGAAATGAAAAAATACCAACTATAAATCCTAGCCGTACAGGAAATACGATGGAAGAAAGAAGGAAAAATTGAGAAGAAAAACTTTAGCATGTATTATTCGGGAAAAAACAAACAGGGAACGAATGGTACGGCATTTATGGTGAACAAAAAAATGAGGGAAAAACTGATACAATTCAAAGCAGTTAATGAAAGGATATCTTACATAAGAAAATAAACAAGCCCACATCTCGATAGTCAATTGCTATGCACCCACCGAAGAAGCAAACCAAGAAGATAAAACAGAATTCTAAGACATCCTGGAAGAAACCTGTAAAAATATTCCGAGGAATGACATATTAATAATATTGGGTGATTTCAATGCAAAGATCGGAAAGGAGGACTATAATCGTAATGTAGCTGGCAAAGAAATCATTCATGAAACTACAAATGATAATGGAGGAGAAATCTGCAACCTAGCAGCAGCAACAAATACATATATAGTTAGTACTGGGCATAAACATAAAAAAGAAAACAAAATAACATGGATGATACCAGGAAGAATGGATGGAAACCAAATAAATCATACTCTAATTTCGAAAAAGTGGACACAAATAGTACAAGACGTAAGGTCATATAGAGGGGCAAATGGAGGCACTGACCACATATTGTTGATAGCAAAACTTAAGATGAAAATAATCAAAGCAAATAATCATAAGGAAGGAAAAAGGAGGAAATGGAATATAGCCAATCTGAAAACGCAAGAAACAAAGCAACAATATACAGAACAACTGGAACAGAAATTGGGTCAGTACGAGCACATAGAAATAGAAGGAGAATGGAAAAACATAAAGAACAGCATAATAGAGACAGCAGAACAAATAATAGGATTCCAAAAAAACAAAGAATCGAAAGAATGGTTTGATGAGGAATGTCACCAAAAAAGTCAACTGAAGCACCTCGAAAGAAACAAATGGCTACAAAGTGCCGAACAGGAACAACTGGACCAATATAGGAAAGAAAAACAAGAAGCATTGAAACTCTATAGAAGAAAGAAGAACACATGGATCTCTGAACAAATGCAAGAATTAGAAACGAATAATAAAGACAACAAGAAATTGTTCGAATAGATAAAACAACAACACAGTACCAAAAAATCTGTCACAAAAATAAACAAAAAAGATTGGGAAAAACATTTCACGGACCTATACAAAAACGACAATAAGGCATATTCAGAGGATGAGGATATAAGAGATAACAGAGATGAAGAGGAAGTCGCACCTACTTATTAGGAATTCATGGAGGGATTAAAACAACTAAAAGTAAACAAAACGCCAGGGCCAGATGAAATCAACAACGAACTGATCATCAACGGTGGAGAGGAGCTCACGAAGTGAATGCACAAGTTAATGGTTACAATTTGGAAGGACGAAAGCATGCCCATAGAATGGAAAAACGGGCACATCGCACCAATCTTTAAGAAAGGAGATCCAACTAAGTGCTGCAACTACAGACCAATTATGCTACTAAATACAACGTATAAGATATTGACCACAATTATAAGAAACCGACTAAATCAATACACAATAGGGTTTTAGAACAATAGATCAAAGGAAGATCAACAATAGATGCAACACACGTACTGACACAAACAATTGAAAAAAGCTATGAACATGACATAGAATTACACATACTATTCATCGACTTCCAACAGGTCTTCAACAGCATATACAGACAACAATTATTAAAAGAAATGAAAAAAATGGAGATACCGGCAAAATTAATAAGACTAACTAGAATGACAATAAAAGACTCAACAGCAAAAGTTAAAACAAATGAGGGCGATACAAATGACATCAAAATAGAACTTGAAGTAAGACAAGGAGACAGTCTGTCAACGACAAACGACACTATTTAATATCGCTCTAGAAGGAGTAATTAGGGACACAGGGCTGAAAAAGACAATTATTCAAAGCTCAACACAGATCATAGGATATGCAGATGAACTGGGACTGGTAGCACGAGATAAAAAAAGACTAGTAGAGGCACTTTTAACCCTGGTAAGAGAAGCAAAGACGAGAGGACTAATAATCAATCAGAATAAAACAAAATATCTTATAAGCACACGAGACAATGTAAACAGAATAGCAGAAATAAAGATAGGTGAAAATACATTCCAGAGAGTAGATTGCTTCAAATACCTGGGGGTGATGGTGGACGGCAAAAACGGAAGGAGTATAGAGATAAACGACAGAATTAAAGCAGGTAATAGAGTATATTGGAAATATCACCAACTACTCAAGGACAAAAACCTGAGCAAAAAAAACAAAATCAAAAATATACACAGCAGCAATCAGATCAGTGATAGCCTTTGGAGCAGAAGTAATGTGCCTTACGAAAAAAGACGAAGAAAAGTTAAAAATAATTGAGAGAAAAATTATAAGGATACATGGCCCAGTAAAGACAGAAACAGGGGAATATTGAAAGCTGATGAACCATGAAATAATAAATATAAATAAAGGAGAAGATATAGTAAAATTCATTAAAGCACAAAGCCTCAGATGGTTTGGGCACACACAAAGAAGAGGGGTAGAAGAATTGATCAGGAAGATAATGAACTGGAAACCAGTAAAAAATAGACCAAGAGGAAGACCAAAAATTAGATGGGAAGATCAACTGCTAGACGATATATCAAAGATGGAAATTGCAAACTGGAGAGAAAAGATTCAGGACCGGAGAGAGTGGAAGAAGATAGTAGATAGGGCAAAAAAACATCACAACCTATGACCTAAGACCTAAAGGAAAAGCTGACTAATTTACCGCGTGAAATGGATTAAAAGAGCTCATATTTGAGCAAACTATACTCTAACAAGAGTGAACGGTCCATATAATAATTCCAGGTATGTACCTGTATAAATTACCCTCCTTGAAGTTGGTGTAAAAGGTATTCACCATTTATGTATTGTCTTTTGGAAGGATTACTAGAGAAAATCCAAATAAATTTTGAAAAAATGGCTGAAATCGCTGAAATTCTTGTAACAGATTCCGTAATGAGTGTACATGGGTGGTAAATGATTTTAAATTTCGCTTAAAGAAAGTGCTAAAAATTCTAAAACATTTATGGTACTGTTCTCCATCTGGTTTCCAGGCAACCTGTTTTACCGACGGTTAGTTTTTTTAATATTTTGAGTAGTAACTATGTTGGTTATCAACAATTTGATGTCAAAAATGCACATTTTGCCATTTTTTGTCTACCAGTAAGAAGAAAAACATTCAAAACAAAATTTAAGATAACCGCATTATAGAGCATGTAAAACAATTTAAACAAGGTTTTATAAATTTCGCTATACTTAATTATTGCTTATAAAACTATAAATTAAGTCAGTTTAACGTTAATATAACTTATGTAAAAAATACAACTTATATCTCGATATTACGTGAAATAGCTCAAAGAAATGAGTAAGAATACACGGTTTTTATGACACTCAGTGTAACTACGTAACAATTGTTTTAGTTTCTATATGGACGGAATAACAAAATTTATGTAAGTCTGACCAATTTTTTCTCAATTTAATTATTTATTGACAATTTAAATGAAAAATAGCCGATTTTAAGAATTTTCGTCTATAAGTTACAATGTTTTACCAAAAAACTGAAAAAAGAACCGATTAGTTTATTGAAATAGCCTTAAAATGAGTTGAAGTAAAATAGAATTGGAGCTTTGTTTATCAATAAACATTAACTATTCAAATTTATTTCTTACGTTTTAAGCTAACTACCTGAGGTACCCCTAAACCCTAAAAATGTCATCAAAACCACGATTTTGAAGCTCTTCCGACTGGATTAAAGAAGCTATTATCGATTCAAACAAAAGTTGTGTATTTTTAATTCTAAATTTCAACTATTTAATTAAAAATAAAGTGTTTCAGTTGAAAATTCAAAGTTGCTACACCCACCGCTTTCGCAGGCAGAATAAGAACCCTGCTATTGCATAAGTATATAGATTTTGAAAAACCATTCAAAAAGCATTCCAAAGTTTTTTCGATATGCCGTCTAGTTCTCGAGATATTTGACAATCGCCTTTCTGGACAGAGCCCTTAAATAATGTAAACATTCTTATTCAAGCTAGACATAAGCCGAGTGAGAGAGCTGACCGTGAAATTCATTTGCGATGTTTCCAAATTTACCGGATCTCGGGTTGTCTGCAAAATATATATTTACCATATACACAACGGATGGCGCGCGCTGCCCTCTACAGCGGATTTAGTGGAACCACTGCAATATAAAATTCACCAAAATGGGTGCAAAATGAGGTCCAGACAAAAATCGATTTCCTTGTACCCTAACCATTGTTACATCGAGATGTCACTATATACACGTGAATACAAGGTGAGATCCAAAATCGGATCTCGCCTTGCAAAACGGATCTCATCTTGTATAGCTTATGATACAAATGGATCTCGCCTTGATATGAAGACATATATATATATATATATATATATATATATATATATATATATATATATATATATATATATATATATATATATATATATATATATATATATATGTCTTCATATCAAGGCGAGATCCGTTTGTATCATAAGCTATACAAGATGAGATCCGTTTTGCAAGGCGAGATCCGATTTTGGATCTCACCTTGTATTCACGTGTATATAGTGACATCTCGATGTAACAATGGTTAGGGTACAAGGAAATCGATTTTTGTCTGGACCTCATTTTGCACCCCTTTTGGTGAATTTTATATTGCAGTGGTTCCACTAAATCCGCTGTAGAGGGCAGCGCGCGCGATCCGTTGTGTATATGGTAAATATATATTTTGCAGACAATCCGAGATCCGGTAAATTTGGAAACATCGCAAATGAATTTCACGGTCAGCTCTCTCACTCGGCTTATGTCTAGCTTGAATAAGAATGTTTACATTATTTAAGGGCTCTGTCCAGAAAGACGATTGTCAAATATCTCAAGAACTAGACGGCATATCGAAAAAACTTTGGAATGCTTTTTGAATGGTTTTTCAAAATCTATATACTTATGCAATAGCA
The DNA here is from genome assembly GCF_917563875.1 of Diabrotica virgifera virgifera. Lineage (NCBI taxonomy): Eukaryota > Metazoa > Arthropoda > Insecta > Coleoptera > Chrysomelidae > Diabrotica > Diabrotica virgifera. Next base: position 108,109,041 of record NC_065444.1, read on the forward strand.
GGGTTCTTATTCTGCCTGCGAAAGCGGTGGGTGTAGCAACTTTGAATTTTCAACTTAAACACTTTATTTTTAATTAAATAGTTGAAATTTAGAATTAAAAATACACAACTTTTGTTTGAATCGATAATAGCTTCTTTAATCCAGTCGAAAGAGCTTCAAAATCGTCGTTTTGATGACATTTTTAGGGTTTAGGGGTACCTCAGGTAGTTAGCTTAAAACGTAAGAAATAAATTTGAATAGTTAATGTTTATTGATAAACAAAGCTCCAATTCTATTTTACTTCAACTCATTTTAAGGCTATTTCAATAAACTAATCGGTTCTTTTTTCAGTTTTTTGGTAAAACATTGTAACATATAGACGAAAATTCTTAAAATCGGCTATTTTTCATTTAAATTGTCAATAAATAGTTAAATTGAGAAAAGATTGGTCAGATTTACATAAATTTTGTTATTCCGTCCATAGAGAAACTAAAACAATTGTTACGTAGTTACACTGAGTGTCATAAAAACCGTGTATTTTTACTCATTTCTTTGAGCTATTTCACGTAATATCGAGATATAAGTTGTATTTTTTACATAAGTTATATTAACGTTAAACTGACTTAATTTATAGTTTTATAAGCAACAATTAAGTATAGCGAAATTTATAAAACCTTGTTTAAATTGTTTTACATGCTCTATAATGCGGTTATCTTAAATTTTGTTTTGACTGTTTTTCTTCTTACTGGTAGACAAAAAATGGCAAAATGTGCATTTTTGACATCAAATTGTTGATAACCAACATAGTTACTACTCAAAATATTAAAAAAACTAACCGTCGGTATAACAGGTTGCCTGGAAACCAGATGCAGAACAGTACCATAAATGTTTTAGACTTTTTAGCACTTTCTTTAAGTGAAATTTAAAATCATTTACCACCCATGTACAGTCATTACGGAATCTGTTACAAGAATTTCAGCGATTTCAGCCATTTTTTCAAAATTTATTTGGATTTTCTCTAGTAATCCTTCCAAAAGACAATACATAAATGGTGAATACCTTTTACACCAACTTCAAGGAGGGTAATTTATACAGGTACATACCTGAAATTATTATATGGACCGTTCACTCTTGTTAGAGTATAGTTCGCTCAAATATGAGCTCTTTTAATCCATTTCACGCGGTAAATTAGTCCGCTTTTCCTTTAGGTCTTAGTTCATAGGTTGTGATGTTTTTTTCTCGCTCAAATATGAGCTCTTTTAATCCATTTCACGCGGTAAATTAGTCCGCTTTTCCTTTAGGTCTTAGTTCATAGGTTGTGATGTTTTTTTGCCCTCTCTACTATCTTCTTCCACTCTCTCCGGTCCTGAATCTTTTCTCTCCAGTTTGCAATTTCCATCTTTGATATATCGTCTAGCAGTTGATCTTCCCATCTAATTTTTGGTCTTCCTCTTGGTCTATTTTTTACTGGTTTCCAGTTCATTATCTTCCTGATAAGTTCTTTTACCCCTCTTCTTTGTGTGTGCCCAAACCATCTGAGGCTTTGTGCTTTAATGAATTTTACTATATCTTCTCCTTTATTTATATTTATTATTTCATGGTTCATCAGCTTTCAATATTCCCCTGTTTCTGTCTTTACTGGGCCATGTATCCTTATAATTTTTCTCTCAATTATTTTTAACTTTTCTTCGTCTTTTTTCGTAAGGCACATTACTTCTGCTCCATAGGCTATCACTGATCTGATTGCTGCTGTGTATATTTTTGATTTTGTTTTTTTTGCTCAGGTTTTGTCCTTGAGTAGTTGGTGATATTTCCAATATACTCTATTACCTGCTTTAATTCTGTCGTTTATCTCTATACTCCTTCCGTTTTTGCCGTCCACCATCACCCCCAGGTATTTGAAGCAATCTACTCTCTGGAATGTATTTTCACCTATCTTTATTTCTGCTATTCTGTTTACATTGTCTCGTGTGCTTATAAGAAATTTTGTTTTATTCTGATTGATTATTAGTCCTCTCGTCTTTGCTTCTCTTACCAGGGTTAAAAGTGCCTCTTCTAGTCTTTTTTTATCTCGTGCTACCAGTCCCAGTTCATCTGCATATCCTATGATCTGTGTTGAGCTTTGAATAATTGTCTTTTTCAGCCCTGTGTCCCTAATTACTCCTTCTAGAGCGATATTAAATAGTGTCGTTTGTCGTTGACAGACTGTCTCCTTGTCTTACTTCAAGTTCTATTTTGATGTCATTTGTATCGCCCTCATTTGTTTTAACTTTTGCTGTATTGCATCTATTGTTGATCTTCCTTTGATCTATTGTTCTAAAACCCTGTTGATATGGTCCTATAATTTTTTCTGTGTATTGATTTAGTCGGTTTCTTATAATTGTGGTCAATATCTTATACGTTGTATTTAGTAGCATAATTGGTCTGTAGTTGCAGCACTTAGTTGGATCTCCTTTCTTAAAGATTGGTGCGATGTGTCCGTTTTTCCATTCTATGGGCATGCTTTCGTCCTTCCAAATTGTAACCATTAACTTGTGCATTCGCTTCGTGAGCTCCTCTCCGCCGTTGATGATCAGTTCGTTGTTGATTTCATCTGGCCCTGGCGTTTTGTTTACTTTTAGTTGTTTTAATACCTCCATGAATTCCTAATAAGTAGGTGCGACTTCCTCTTCATCTCTGTTATCTCTTATATCCTCATCCTCTGAATATGCCTTATTGTCGTTTTTGTATAGGTCCGTGAAATGTTTTTCCCAATCTTTTTTGTTTATTTTTGTGACAGATTTTTTGGTACTGTGTTGTTGTTTTATCTATTCGAACAATTTCTTGTTGTCTTTATTATTCGTTTCTAATTCTTGCATTTGTTCAGAGATCCATGTGTTCTTCTTTCTTCTATAGAGTTTCAATGCTTCTTGTTTTTCTTTTCTATATTGGTCCAGTTGTTCCTGTTCGGCACTTTGTAGCCATTTGTTTCTTGCGAGGTGCTTCAGTTGACTTTTTTGGTGATATTCCTCATCAAACCATTCTTTCGATTCTTTGTTTTTTTGGAATCCTATTATTTGTTCTGCTGTCTCTATTATGCTGTTCTTTATGTTTTTCCATTCTCCTTCTATTTCTTTGTGCTCGTACTGACCCAATTTCTGTTCCAGTTGTTCTGTATATTGTTGCTTTGTTTCTTGCGTTTTCAGATTGGCTATATTCCATTTCCTCCTTTTTCCTTTCTTATGATTATTTGCTTTGATTATTTTTATCTTAAGTTTTGCTATCAACAATATGTGGTCAGTGCCTCCATTTGCCACTCTATATGACCTTACGTCTTGTACTATTTGTGTCCACTTTTTCGAAATTAGAGTATGATTTATTTGGTTTCCATCCATTCTTCCTGGTATCATCCATGTTATTTTGTTTTCTTTATGTTTATGCCCAGTACTAACTATATATGTATTTGTTGCTGCTGCTAGGTTGCAGATTTCTCCTCCATTATCATTCGTAGTTTCATGAATGGTTTCTTTGCCAGCTACATTACGATTATAGTCCTCCTTTCCGATGTTTGCATTGAAATCACCCAATATTATTAATATGTCATTCCTCGGAATATTTTCACAGGTTTCTTCCAGGATGTCTTAGAATTCTGTTTTATCTTCTTGGTTTGCTTCTTCGGTGGGTGCATAGCAATTGACTATCGAGATGTGGGCTTGTTTATTTTCTTATGTAAGATATCCTTTCATTAACTGCTTTGAATTGTATCAGTTTTTCACTCATTTTTTTGTTCACCATAAATGCCGTACCATTCGTTCCCTGTTTGTTTTCTCCCGAATAATACATGCTAAAGTTTTTCTTCTCAATTTTTCCTTCTTTCTTCCATCGTATTTCCTGTACGGCTAGGATTTCTAGTTGGTATTTTTTCATTTCAAGAGCTATTTCTTGCATCTTACCTGATGCCAGCATGGTTCTAATATTCCAAGAGCCCATTCTAATGGGTTTTGTTCTTTTCTTCTTATTGAGATTCTTTCTTTATTTTGTGTGCGTTATTTTGTTTTCGTTAACCGTTTGCATTTCCGAGTCTTTTTTTGCCATGTCAATATCATATTTCAGCCACTGTTCTTCGTTTATTAGTTTTTTGAATTTTCTATCAGCTGTTCTCTCTCTTCGTCCCATATCTAGATTTTGCCATTCACTATTAATTTCTTGTAGCCGATTTTCGTTTGCTTACCTTTGCTTCTTTCGTCCTTTGCTATTTTAGTTATTTCCTTTTGTATTTCTTTTTCTTTCGATGTCCAATCGTTGTTTATGGTAGGGGAGCAAAGTATGCTAAATGTGCAGTCACTCGAGCGCTTTGGGGACCTATTGGGTTGTGATTATTAGGTCCTCAAACCAAAAAAAGTTAAGTAAAATTTTCCATTTTAGCGGGCGCTTGCCATTTTTTAATTTAATTTTCCATTTCCATTAATCGTTTTTTTTTTTAATATAGCGCCATCTATCCATAATTCGAAAAAATAGTTCGAATAAAAGTTGCTTATTTTTATGCAGAGAATTCAAATCTGCAATAAAAAATGGGGGCTCCCATTTAAGATTTTAAAGTAACCCCCCACCCCACCTCCGTGGGGGTCGCGTTTGGTACCATTCGATATATTTTTCAAAAATATTAAATAAGTGTATTTTGCAGTTTTTCGATCTGATGTTTATTTTGCTAAATATCGCGGGATTTGTATTTAAAATTTACCCCCCACCCCTCTCTGCGAGGGGTCGTGTTTGATATCTATCGATAGATTTTTGAAAAATATTGAACGTGTAGTTTTTAGTTTTTCGATCTGACGTTTATTTCGCGAAATATTCGCCTTTTTCTTGTGAAACTTTGTGACTCACCAATTCCCTTACGCCCTGCTCAAATCGTCAGATTTTTTAAATATATACTGTTTTGCATGTACTTAACTTACCTTATCTTAATCTGACAATTTCGAGTATTTTTAAGGATTGATTTTTTTTTCGGGCCCCCCTAAACGAACTCCCCTGTGTTAAGAGCCAATATATGGCAGAGGTACATCTGCAGGGTACCACGTTTCTCCCCATATGATAATCTGACGCGCTCGAGTAACTGCAAAAATCCCCGCTTGGGCTCCCCTAATATTATATAGATACGATATTTATGCTGATTTAGTTTACGTTTCTTGTTTAGGATTTCCATTTTATCCGTGAGGGCTTCTATTTCTATTGCGCATACTGTTTCTCCTATTTTTTTTGCACTTCTTAGTTTTATTTGTATTTGCAACTCTTGGGCTCTGAAATTTTCCATTTCTTCTTTTAATTTCTTATAATCATTTGTTTCTACTTTCAACCCAGTTACGATCAAGCTTTTCTTTTTGCTAAATTTCTCCAGTTGCTCCATTCATTCATGTAGCTGTTTTACTTCTTTTTTTAGTTTTTGTTTCTCTGCTTTTACACCCATTAACTCTTTATTGGTTTGTTGTTATTCTTTCCTTATTTGTTTTATTTCCTGAAGCATTTCATCGTTTTTATTCATTAGCTCTTTCATTATTGTAATCATAACATTTTCCATGTCTTCCTTGTTTTCGTTGCCTGCTTTGCTTGGTGACCGTTTTTTAATTTTACTTCTATTAAAACAATCATGCAAGTTTTCTCTTTTGCGTTTCGTTTCATCATCGGTTTCACTTCCTGTGACATTTTTTCCATTTTCTAGGAGTGCAGCGCTAAATACCTGGAATACCGATATTAGATTATCAACAATACTTAAAAAATGAAAGTTACCAATTCACCGGTAGTTAATGCGTTATTTAAAAATTACCTGCGCACCAGAGTTGCCAGTTGGTCTGTAATTAGGATGGGGATTAAAATAGATACGAATTCACCGGGACCCGGAAATATGCACACCCTGATATTCTAGTTACGTAAGCTCGTCCGATTGGCGCATGACGTTAATAACAGAGTAAAGCATAGTCCCGTCTATGCGTTCGTAATACGAACGCGAATGAAATTTGAGAATAATACAAATGAATGAATTATGACTAAAAGAAACTAAGTGATTTTTATAGTTTAGAGGAAAATTATTAAACTATTTACTTTTATTTAAATTGATTTTCAGTTATTTGTAAAGTTCCCAGTTTCTTGATTATATTGGTATCCGGAAAATAAAAATATTCATATAATCGATATCTACTAAAATTATTATATTTCGTTAGTTGGCAAAAATTGATTAGTGGCCTACATATTAGTAAATATAATTTTTACCAAGGGGAAGAAAAGCCCCAAAATAAAACCATAAATTTAATGGATTGATAAAAAAACAAAATTTTTTACTTTTTAAATAATGTATTTCATCAGATTTAAGTAAGAGGCTTAAAAAAGACAAAAATAAGTTTTACAGTTTTCATGCCATGCACTTTATTTAAATTTTGTGCATGTGAAATAGACGTACATACAGCAACTATGTAGCAGTTTTCATAATTTTTCTTTTACGCAATGTCAGGTTGTTAAGAGACTTGTTTAATTCTTTAATTCGGAAGTACATCCGAGACCTAAAAAATAACTTGTTCGCTTTGTTAGAACAGTCTACAGTTACACTTTTGGACATAAGGTTTTCTAAATAATTTTTAGTTACCAAAATGGAATCACCATTCATGTGGAAGGAAAAATTGTCTCTAGTTACTTAATATATGACAAGAGAGTGTCTGATGGTTTACATAAACCACACTTACTCAAATGATCAACCCACGTGTACGTTGAAACATCTTCGGATTGAATAATGGAGTCCTTCAATTTATGGCAGATATAACCAGCCAAATTCTCCAAACCATCATACTCGAGGTCACTAATGTTTTTTCATTCTAACTCTCATTGAAAACTTGAAAATCCACAACTGTTTCGTTGTTAGAATCCAGCCTTTGGATCAATTGTCCAGAAATTGGTAAATCTGGGATGTCGTCTGTTTAAACGTTCGAAAATTCGTTCCGTTGTCTCTCCTACCCGTATATAACTTTTATAAAATAAAATAAAGCTTTTTGTTAACACTTTAAAAAAATTTTAATGGGTTTTCCCCGAAAAGAGCTTCATTTTTTGGTACTATGTATCACGTTAAAATATTTGATTCGGAATTTGAAGGATAAGATCGTCTTTTTTATGAGCTACAAATTTACTTTTACTGGTTCTATAGACTAAGAATATACCATTTTTTCGTTTTTTTTATATGCTACATTTTTTCCAAGAATATTTTTTCGATATAATACTTTTTGAGTATTTGTGTTTTTTTTTTGTTGAAAAGTAAATATTTTTAGTCGCAAGTGACTCTAGTACCTACTACTAAATTAACCTAGTACCTAAGTTAAAAAAACTCTATAGAACAAAAGTTGCTTAAACTTAGTCAGATCTGTTTCCGGACTTATTTTAAACGTATATTTTTTCACCCTCCAAGTAAAAGCAATCAACGGCACAAATTCAACTTTGAAGTGGGGGATGGGTAGAATCTAAATCCAAATTTTCATGCAATTAGGAGTTGACCCTGAAAATTATGTGTGTTTCTTTTTATCTTTTAAATCATTTTACTTAAAATCATTTTTTAACTATCAAATAATAATTACATATTGAGTTATTTTATTTTTTAAACTTTAATAATATTTATAAAAAATTTTACTTTCTTGTAATGTATCTTTAAAACAAGCAATCATTTAAATAATTATTTTGTAACAATTTGTATTATTTAAGAATATAATAATTACATTTTGGTTTCGTAGTAAGTGTTTTTTTAAGAATATTAATGTATAGTTTTAAAATATTGTATTGCAAATAATTATCATTATTAAATGGTTATTATTTGTCAAGTATTCTTTTTCTTTTTTCACACCCTTATGTATGTAATAAAACTAAGGGACTTTCTGAAAGGTCAATCGTAGACTTTAAAGACACAAAAGAAGCGATACTTAAAAGTTACGCCCATTATATATCTTTATATCGTGGGAAATATACAATACAACACGAGCTCCAACCGCTCGACTAATACTCTTTAGAGCTGGCATCAGTGTGTGATCTCGCGTTGAACGGTAAATATCTAAAATTTCGTATATAAGTCCTCCCCTTTACTTTTCAGCGACGGATCTCGTTTCGCTGTAAATTTATCAGAAAAATTTAAGTACAAATATCTTTTCCCCTCTAAGTGTGCCATGATTAATATGTTAATTATAAAGATACTTATGAACAATATACTCCAATAATTAATTTCCTATTGGTGGATCTCGGGTTGTCCTCGATTTAGTCGGATCTCGCCTTGATATGAAGACGTATATATATATATATATATATATATATAAATATATATATATATATATATATATATATATATATATATATATATATATATATATCATACTAGTGACGTTATCCATCTGGGCGGGATGACGTAATCGATGATTCTTTTAAATGAGAGTAGGGGTCGTGTGATAGCTCATTTGAAAAGTTATTTAATTCTCTATTCAGTAGTATAAACGTTAACATAATTATTTATACAGAGTGTCCAAAAAAAATTATTTTGAATTAAATTGAGACAAAAAGAAGAATGTATGTGATTCATTTGATTACTGTCAGAAAACAGAAAGACATGGCTATTTGACAAATAAACATTATTTTTCGCTTAAATTCAATCTTAAAACTGCCGCCCACCCGCCTTTTAACAGTTTGAACATTGAATTTAAGCGAAAACCAATGTTTTTTATCTGTTTCTCTGACTTTAGTAAAATGTATTTTGAATTAAATAAATTGCTTACATTCTCCTTTTCGTGTAAATTAATTTAACACAAAAATTTTTTTGCACACTTTGTATAAATAATAATTATGTTTATATTACTGAATAGAGAACTGAATAACCTTTCAAATGGGCAAGCATGCGACACCTATTCTTATCTAAAAAAATCGTCGATTACGTCGTCACACCCAGATGGATGACGCCACTAGTATGATATATATGCCAGAAAGTCATAATTTAAAAATAAAAATCGACCTGTCTCAGGATTTTTTTCCAAATTCGCCCATTCTCGAGATAATGAATTTATTCCAACTCAAACGTCCTCACTGTATGTATCACATTGTAACATTGTAAATTTTCACTTATAATTGTATTATAATTGTAATAAATAATTTATTATGATTCGTTGTGTTTATTACATATCTGTATCCAGTTTCACTTTACATTTATTTCAGAAAGAAATCTGTTATAATTTTATTCCTTTTTTCTGGCTCTCGAATCCCACTCCTTCTTTGTGTCTTTCGTATAGATCTATAGCTTAGTTAGCCAGTGCTTATTACAAATTGCATACTAATTTCGACTATCTTTCCTTTCCAAAGCCGAGTTAGTGTTGCCTTATGTATTATTATTTTCGTTCCCATTTACAATTTCTCTTACATACTACCCATAGAAATTGTTACTCCCTTGGGGAATGACGTTTCTCTCTCAGATCAAGATATTTTTTTTTCAAGAATACAGCATTTTCGGTTTTAGTGAGCCACGGTTAGTTTTACGTCACTTTCTCCTACCATTTCTACTCCCTGGAATTCAAGAATAAAGATCCAGAGGAATTTACACACACACAAAAGGGAACATAACAATTTCATATTATTTTATTTCATTCGTGTTTATAGATCATCAATTAATCTTAAATTGAAGGCATTCCGAAGATTCCGAAATTATAATAAACTAGTAGATATGGATATTGTAAATGATTTTGATTGTACCTACCTGTAAAAAACGGTATCCTTATTATTATATGCTAAACAGTTAGCAATCATGAGATCGAAATCTTTTTCCATAGCACATAAGTCTGGATATTCCCCAGCATCTAACTTTTTCCTCATTGTACTTAAGTCCATTGGATCTGTTACGACTGTTAAATAATCTGGTACCTATAATGGAATGGTAATGGTTAGCAATTTAATAATACCTATTTTTTGCTATTAATAATTTTTAAATAAATTAACATCTTATTTTTGGTACCACATTCACATTTAAGATCAATCAAAATGGTAATTAACAATTCAAAATAATAGTAATTGTTAAATAATATGTGATTAAGGTAATCAGTTTACTGCAGAAAATAATTCTGAATTACTCAGTTTTTCGACAAAAATTTTAAATCTGGCGATACATTGCAACCTCCAACAGACAGCTCTATCAAGTATGTAATATTGTGCTTAAATTTTGTGTTTTAACTCTTTCGCAATATACAGGGTGTTTCATTAAGAATTGTCCATATAAAAACTGGGGAGACCTTAGCACAAAATACGAAGATTTAACATAAAACACCTAAATAGAATATTTCTCCTTACCGAGAGCGTTTTATTTATTACAAATATTCTAGAAGGATTTTAGCTCATTGTTTTAACACCTTCCAATAGTTTTTGTTCAAACTTGACAAACAGTTTACACATGTAAGGATACATTAACTAGCGTTAAAAGATAGTTTTCTGCTGTTACCAGAGGCGTGTTTGGGGATATATACTTCCTTTTTCTCCCCTTTCCCCCTTACAATCTACGCCACTGTCGTAATAATTATTTCAGCATATTATTTGATTCTTCATTACTTTTTACGTAAATATCATCCTTTTGTTTGGAGGAAAAAGGTTTAAAACTTAGTAGGACCAAAACAGAGTATTTGGAATGTTCAATTAAAGATGGTATCTTTGGATGGTGAAATGATTGTGAAAAGCAATAGTTTTAAGTACCTAGGATCGATATTACAGAATAATGGATAAATAGATGAAGATGCATGCAGTAGAATTAGGGCTGGATGGATGAAGTAAAAGAAAGCGAGTGGTGTGTTGTGTAACAGAAAAATTACAATGAAGCTGAAGGGAAAATTCTATAAAACAGCCTTAAGACCGGCTATGATGTACGGAACTGAATGCTGGACAGTGAAAAAGAAAGAGGGACAACGAATGCATGTGGCGGAAATGAGAATGCTTAGATGGATGAGTGGAGTGACAAAAAAGGATAAAATTAGAAATGAGTATATTAGGGGAAGTCTAGGTGTGGCACCAATTAATGCAAATATGAGAAAGCATAGGTTAAGATGGTTTGGTCATGTTCAACGTCGAGACGTTAATCACCCAATACGAAGAATAGCTGAAGTGCAGATTCCTGGAAGGAGTAGGAGAGGAAGACCAAAGAAGACCTGCGGGGAGACGAAAGGCAGGCCATATTGATAAAGGCTATTAACATTGATATGACCCAAGATAGAATTGTGTGGAGAAATGCAATTAGGGAAGCCGACCCCGCATAGGGATAAGACAAAGCGAATGATAATACAGTAGAAATACTTTAAACGCGTTTTTTTTTTTCGAAATCACATTTTTCAAAATTGGGAGACTTTTTCTCAAAATCTACTAAACAAATCTCAGTAAACACATTTTTTTGATGATCTGTATATACGACTACTAAATAAATATCTACTACTAAAACACTTCTGATAATTTGTATGTATTGAAATTTTCCCACATAATTTGATAATAATAATCTACAAATAGACCTCAGCTCCTCAAGATCTACAGGTTCAGTAAAAATTTCGTTGGTATCCTTTGCATGTATGAAATCCAAAACATTCTTTAAACTAGCTTCTTTAAGGTTCTAAAAGGTTTTAGTTTAATGGCAGCTATGTACGCCGTTGCTCCCGCTTGGCGGCCCTAGTGTAGTTGGGGGTCAACGTTTTGACAATTCGTGAAGTTTGTATATGGTGTTTTTGTTTAAGATTTAATAAATAATAAATGATGGCAGAAAAATACGGATCTTGGACTGTTTGTGCGTTGAAAAACGAATTGAGGAGAATGAATGTGAGAGTTACTGGAAAAAAGGCAGTCCTTATCGAATGATAAACACAGCGAAAATGATTTATTTGGTATAGACTCACTCCTCCTACGAGTCTGACAACTGTGTATATGATATCTGCCTTACTTTTTTATCAATTTAAAGTTCACAAATGAGTGCGCTCAGCATTAATTTTTGTGTTTATCTCATTTGAAAATGTGATATTTTCACATATTTTCAAAATATGTCCGCCATGACAGTTGCGCATTTATTGTAAATTTGGTTTAAGCGTGGGTTGAACGCAGTTGATTCTGCAATGTTGGATTATTTAAAAAAAATTATAATTCTTCATGGAAATATAGAGTGTGTTAAAATTTAGTTAAATATAATTATTTGGGTGTTTGTCTAGGTGAAAGGCGACCTTAAATTTAAGGTGAAATTAGAAAAATTTAGGGTTAGGTTAGATCAGGTTATGTTTTAGTCACTAAAGAATATTTGAAGAATGGTACTAGGTCACTTTAATTTTCAGTTATTAACTTGTTTATATTATTTTCGATTAGGTTAGGTTTGATCAGGTTATGTTTTAGTCATTTTAAAGGTAATATGTCATAAATATACTTCAATTTTCAGTTATTAACTTGTTTATATTATTTTCGATTATGCTAGGTTAGATTTGGTCAGGTTATGTTTTAGTCACGTAAAAAATATTGAGAACTTGAGAATTATTTCAAATTATTATTTCACATTTTTCTATACTATTATTTCAAATATAATTTTTTTTTATGTTTTCGCTCCATAAAAGCGATTGTAGATGTGGCAACAGTGTGAATGTATATAAAATTGCATATCTTAATTCGTGCGTTTATAATAAATTTCGATCTGAGTTTTATAGTGAATTATTCTATTTTTTACAGTCGAATCTAGGGGCAATACGTAATCTGTTTCAACAAAATGTTTATTGCAGATACTTCATATTGTCACAATCCACTTTTCTCTCATCAGAATATCTTTGGTAAACCTGTGTCCTGATGTTCTCGATGAGCAAAAATGCACGGCACAACATGGAGGCATTTTATTTTCTCAAATTTTATTCACACAGCGAAACAAATATGCAATATTTACTTAGAAACATATTGATTTGAATGTTGACGTGACCTCCAACTACATGAGCGCCACCTACGTTGAGCTTTCCAGATTAGCTGCCATTCGCATGAATCTCTCAGATACTTAACGAATTCTAGTTTAATCTTTTCTCTTTTTCTAACTAGCTCACAAAGCAATCTAGCTCTTTCGAGATCTTGTCGTAGACACTGCCAATATTTCAACTGTCTACATAGCTCCAGCGTATCCACATTACTTGTATTCGAACCTCGAGGTGTGCCACCCTGAGCGCTTTGCAAGCGCCTTAAAAGCGGTACACCATTACGGAATTGTCGTTTTAACGTCCAATGCGCTATTAAGCGTTGGGTAAACTGAGATTTCTTGGCGATAGTTACTAACTTACTCGCCGAGAAAACGACAGATTATTCTCCTATTAGGAATAGCAATGGCACCTGGGCTCTTAGCAATGAACAAAAAGCAACAATATTTGCAGATCATTTAGAAAATACATGCAAGCCACATGATGGTGAAGCACGGCAAGAACGAATTGAATTAGGAAAATGATGAAAACAAAAAAATCAGTCCCGTACTCCTAATGAACCAGAAGCCGAAATAAAGCACAATTTGAATCTAAAAAAGCACCTGGCTTTGATCTTATTACTGGTGAGATTTTAAAGCAGCTGCCGAAGAAAACTATTATAAAACTGACCCACCTTTTCAACGCTTAATATAGACAAATACGTTCCGAAGTTGTGGAAGGCAAACAAGTAAAATCGTACAGAGCAATATCACTCATCGCTGTGATAGCAAAACTCTACGAAAAAATGCACCTGAAAAGGTTAAAGCATGAAGAAAGACAACTAATCCCATCACACCAATTTGGTTTTGGTTCCATTCTACTGTTGACCAAATGCATAGGATCACTGACATAGGAAGAAAAGAAAAGTTTGCACCACCGTCTTCCTGGATGTAAGTCAATCATTCGACAAGGTGTGGCACAAAGGATTAATACATAAACTGCGGTATCACCTACCCGAACAGTACGCTCAACTTTTAGAATCATACAGCTCAGGACAGATCCTTCAGATTAAAGCAGGAAGAAGCTCACTCTGATTTGAGACAGATTGGAGCTGGTGTTCCACAAGGAAATGTCATTAGACCAGTTCTGTACATTTTATACACCAGAGATATCCGTCAACTGCATCAAGATACTATTGCCACATTTGCAGATAACACGGCAATTATCTCAGTTGGAAATAATCATCAAGAAGCAGTACATAACTTTCAGAACTCCACAGATCGGATATATAAATGGACTAAAGCATGGAGCATCAGGTTGAATGAAACCAAATCGATATATTTGCTTTCACTAATAAAAGGAGACCATACAGACCAATCAGAATAAATGATATCCAGGTACCATATGAGAAAATTACAAACAGATGGAAAGCACACATTAAAAAGAAAAGAAAAGAGTTTGAAATCAGATATAAAAATTGGTTGGTATTGGTCGCTTGGACGTGACTCAAAATTATCAATTCATAATAGGTTGCTAATATACAATCAAATCCTCAAGCCTGTTTGGAGTTGTGGCATACAACTATGGGGGTGTGCCAGCGAAAGTAATGTATAAATAATTCAACGCTTCCAGAACAAAGTACTAAGGAACATCGTAGCTGCCCTTTGGTACGTTAGAAACAGTAACATCCAGAATGATCTGGGAATTGAGACCGTAAGACAGACTATCTCTAAACTTGCTCGGAACTACAAAGACAGACTCCATCGTTACGTGAATGTTGAGGTCCTTCAGCTACTTGACAACACTAACCAGACCAGACGACTCAAAAGAACTAAACCATATGAATAATGTAGTGCGCATAGTGCGGTACACGTTAACACATTCGCTGTTGACTTTTCGCGAGAGTTGTTATCTAGCAGCGGGAAAAATATACGGTTGCGGGAAAGAAATACTGCTGAGTAAGACTTTGGCTTAGAAATATGTAGTTAGATTAGGTTAGAATTAAGTTACTCATCGTTCTATCAATCAACATATTGTAATGTTACTCCGAGTGGAGCATTAAAAAAAAATGAAAATTCGTTAACGAGAAGAAGGTTTTAACGCAATTGTCATTACATCATACAACGTTTAAAGTCTTGCAAGCTGTGAAACTTGTCCAAATAGTAATTTTTAGTAATTTACATTTTAGGTTTTTTTGAATAGTTACCATATAAACGTATATAATAATTCTATTTGACGGTGTAAGTTATTGCAGGAAACTCAGTAATTGACTTAAAATACTTTAATCTACAAATATACATCACCTCTTCAAGATCTACTGGTTCAGTAAAAATTTCGTTAGTATCCTTTGCATGTATGGAATCCAAAACATTTTTTAAACTAGCTTCTAAAGGTTTTAGTTTAATTCGCATGACTCTCTCAGATACTTTAACGTATTCTAGTTTAATCTTTTCTCTTTTTCTAACTAACTCGCAAAGCAATCTAGCCCTTTCGAGATCTTGTCGTAGACACTGCCAATATTTCAACTGTCTACATAGCTCCAACGTATCCACATTACTTGTATTCGAATCTCGAGGTGTGCCACCCTGAGCGCTTTGCAACCGCCTTAAAAGCGGTACACCGTTACGGAATTGTCGTTTTAACGTCCAATACGCTATTAAGCGTTGGATAAACTGAGATTTTTTGGCGATAGTTACTAAAGAACCGATTTCTTGAATTCTTTCCGGTGGAATAGTTGGAATAAGAATTACTGGAGCAGAAGTTCGTTTCTTTGCGAGCATTTTACGAGCCTGGATCATCTTTTTACGGGAGTCATCTTTCTTTGAATCACCTAAAATAAAAATAATAAAATTAAATTTTAAACGAATTACTGAAATATTGTGGAGCAGTAATGATAGAATAATTAACAACTTTATTAATAAAATCATATATATTATTTTTCTCATAGGCATTTTTCAGTGCGTCACAGCTTTTCGATTTCTTTCTAACGCATTAAATTGTATGTGACAGAAAAGAAGGCACGTCCGTGATTACAGACATTTATAACATTTATTCTAGTTGTCGATAGAAGGCGCTATAATCGGAGAAAAAATTATTTACGAATTATATAATATACAGTGTGTCTGCATAACTTGGAACCATATGGGAAATTTTTTTAGTATCAATTTTAGGGAAAAAATGTATTCTTTATAAAGTGCTCTGCATGGTTTAAAACCTAAGATTCAATCATCAGATATCAAATTTTATCAACAGTATACGAGGTATCTCAAAAAATATGAATTTCGCTTAAGAGGAAAGTACCTTTATATTTCACAATATCAAAAATTGTTATTAAGAAAAGTTATTTGAAATTAAAAATTATGTTATAATATGTAATTATATTCTTCTAGTTAAAAAAATATATTTTTTTAAATTGTGAGGAAAAAATATCTTTTTAGCTTAAGAGGAAAGTACCTTTATATTTTACAATATTGAAAATTGTTATTAAGAAAAGTTATTTAAAATTAAAAATTATGTTATAATATGTAATTATATTCTTCTAGTTAAAAAAATATATTTTTTTTAATCATGAGGAAAAAGTACCTTTTTAGCTTAAGAGGAAAGTACCTTTATATTTCACAATATCGAAAACTGTTATTAAGAAAAGTTATTTGAAATTAAAAATTATGTTATAATATGTATGTAATTACATTTTTCTTGTTAAAAAAATAATTTTTTTAATTTTTTTTTTCAAATTACTGATACCCATTATTTTTATTACGATAACTCAGTTATTGGTAATTCTACGAAAAAAGTTATTGTTTATAAAATGGTCTACATAGGCTAATAACTAAGATGCAATTATAATATATCAAATTTAACAATCTTATATGAGGTATGTCAAAAAATATGAATTTCGCTTAAGAGTAAAGTACCTTTATTTTTCACAATATTGAAAATTGTTATTATAAAAAGTTATTCGGAATTTAAAACTGTGTTCCAATATGCCATTACATCCTTCTAATTGAAAAATAAAGGTTCTTTACTCTTGAGCGAAATTCAAATTTTTTTACATACCACGTATAAAATTGATAAAATTTAATATCTTATAATTGCATCTTAATGGTTAGACTATGCAGACTTTTTTATAAAGAAAAACTTTTTTCGCAAAATTAATAATAACGGAGTTATCGTAATAAAAATGATGTTGGGTATCCGTAATTTGAAAAAAAAATTCAAAATATTTTTTTTCAATTAGAAGAATTTAATTGCATATTATAACAAAATTTATAATTTCAAACAACTTTTTTTAATAACAATTTTCGATATTGTGAAATATAAAGGTACTTTCCTCTTGAGCGAAATTCATATTTTTTGACATACCTCGTATACTGTTGATAAAATTTGATATCGGATGATTGAATCTTAGATTTTAGATCATGCACAGCACTTTATGAAGAATACCTTTTTTTTCGTAAAATTGATAATAAAAAAGTTTCCCATATGGTTCCAAGTTACGCATACAAACTGTATCTACGAATATAATCTGTATAATTTATACCATTATAAAATACCATTTTATAAATGCAATAAACACAATTGATTTGTATTTATGCCAAATTGCAAATAAAATTTGACAACTGTCAGATTTAACTAAAATGTCATGTTAGAATAAATGTTATAAATGTGTATTATCACGGACTTATCTTTTTTTCTATCATTTGTGACGCACTGAAAAATGCCTATGAAAAGGACCATACCACAATAAAATACCGGAAGAATGGAGAAGGAGCGAACTAATTCTACTATTCAAAAAATGAGATAAACAGCAGCCAGAAAACTACAGAGGTATTAACTTGTTATAGAAACTACAGAGTGTTGTTTTAGCACACGACCACAATTCTCATTTAAAAATAGAATCAATTATGTCATCAGGCCCAGACGGGTGACGTCACTAGTATGACATATATACCAAAAAATAACGATTTAAAAATAAAAATTGACCTGTTTCGGGATTTTTCCTTAAATTCACGGGCTTACGAGATAAAGCATTTATTCCTTTCATTTGCACCATAGTGTATGTAGGGAGTTCGGACAAATAATCCCCGGACAAAAAATCCCCAGACAAAAAATCCCCACACATAATTCTGAACAAATAATCCACACACATTTTTTTTGACAAAATATCCCCACAAAAAATTCCGGACAAAAAATTCCCAAGAAATATTTGCTGCTGAATAGTTTTTGAAATCCACGAGGAAAATAAACTTCTTGTTGCTGGCTGTATACCATAAATCACAAAATACCAGGTTTCTGTAAAAGGTATATTTTAAAATAAGGGTCACAATACAAAACGTTTTCGGATTAAGAAATCCATCATCAGTGTTTAAAAGCCAAAAATTGCATGCCTGAGCCACCAAAATGTATTGGGTAAAAACCCTTTAAATGTAAACGATTTCACATCACATCGAACGAATCACATCACATGATTTTTATATAAATACATGCAAATTATATGTATGTATAAATACATATAAATTTTTACATCACATGAATTTTATATAAATATGTAAAACAACTAAATCGTTTACATTTAAAGGGTTTTTACCCAATACATTTTGGTGGCTCAGTCATGCAATTTTTGGCTTTTAAACACTGATGATGGATTTCTTAATCCGAAAACGTTTTGTATTGTGACCCTTAATTAATTTAGGGTATTTTAAAATATACATTTTACAAAAACCTGATATTTTGAATAGTTTTTGCTTTCTCAAAAGTTTTCCGGTGAACGCAATCGACGCAAATATTTTTCAACCTCAGAGCACGAGAGTAAACGCCATGAAACCGCTTTTCGGCACGGAAATAATGATTAGTAATTAATGTTAAGCATGAATTGTAATTCCCTGACGAAAATTTCAAATTTTACATGACAACAGAGTGTGAGTTTTTTCAAAAATTGTGGAAAATATGGGAAGTGAGCTAAGGCTGCGGGAATCATGTAAGTATTCGCTTAAATGTTTTGCTTACTCTGCCTTGAATAATTATGTTCAAAACAATGCCTATTTGTGATGATAACTGCTGGTACTGACAACGATAATTTTGATTGTAATGCAAAAAAACCTGTTTCTTTTTGTAAATTTAACGTCAAAAATATTTAGTTGACAGTTAAATTCAATGCAAGCAACATTTCAAAAATCTGCTTAAAAAGCTTTTAAAAACTTTGTCAGAAACCTGTGGTCTGCGTCTTACAATATAAAAAACAAAAAATAACAAAGCTAAAAATTCGTAATAGCGCAAAAAAATTTTATGCATGAACACAAATCCTCAATTGTGTTTTTTAAAAACCGGATAGCGAATAGTAATACCCATAAATTTATTCCCAAAAGCACCAAAAAAAGTCAAAATGATCGAAAAACTGTGTAAGTTTCCTCGCAATGCGTGGACTTAACATTGGAATTGAAAGTAGTGTAATGAAATTTCGAAAAAAATTTTAATTGTTTTGATACATACAAAATCTTATTGTACTGATATATCTGCTATCTAATGTTGTTTGCGATATACAATAAAAATATGCCTAATATAGCTTTTAATACAACGAAATTGTTTGTTTATCTTCAAAAAAAAATTCTTGTAAATAATTAATATTATTTTAAATTAGATTTATATTGTGCATAAATTCAATTTTTATCAACTAATGTAATACCAAAATACCGGTAATTTTACATAAATACCGATTTTTAATACCGAACAAAAATCGTCCGAGATTCCGGTATTCGGGATCCCGGTATTGTAGGCCCTAATTGGGATGTTTATTTCCAGAGATAAGAACCAATAAAAAATGATGATCTACATACGAAGCTTGGACAAATAATCCCTGGACAAATAATCCCGGACAAAAAAATCCCCACAAATTATTCCTGGACAAAAAATCCCCCGACAAAAAATCATTACAAATAATTCCCGGACAAATAATCCCCACAAATTTTTTTGGACAAAATATTCCCACAAAGAATTCCGGACAAAAAATATCCAAGAAATATTATGTATATCATATGTAAGGTCAACTCTACATCAACCAAACCGCTGTAGAAATAGTGAGGCGCTACAACTACTTCGGCACCATAATAAATGAAGAAAGGACCAATAACCAAGAGATAAGAGCGCGCATCGGAAAAGCTAGATCAACTTTCAACCGTATGGGGGCCTTTTTCAAGAGCCACAACCTTTCTCTTGGTATAAAAGTAAGAATGTTAAGATGTTACGTCTTCTATGTCCTTGTTTATGGTGTTGAATCATGGACCTTGAACGAAGATATGTGTCGAAAATTGGAAGCATTTGAGATGTGGCTTTATCGGAGAACTCTTAAAATCCCATGGACTGATCGGGTCACAAATGAGGAGGTCCTTAGAAGAATGGGGAAGAACCGAAAGGTACTAACCACCATTAACCCTTAAACTCCCAAGGGTGGGTAAAAAATGTCCACGTAATGCGTATTCCCTTGTAACATATTTATTACGTGTTTAAATTTTTTTTAAAAATTATTTATTGTTAAAAAGACAGCCCATTATCAAATGTTAATTTGGTTCTACCAATATTTTTGAAAATAAAACCAGCAACTTGAGTTAAATATGGATGGGCATAAAAAGTACACCCTTGGCAAAACTTGTTAGTAAAGGTTTCTATATAATTTCTCGTTGGTAGGAATATAATCCATATAATTATCGATGTATAATTACATAATCTACATAATTATCCGCCAATGAGGAGGCTGAAAGAAAGAATATGGAGAAAATCGACAAATCTGAATTACTGGTATGTTAATTTTGATGTACATTGTAATTTTGTTGTAAGGTTTGTAAATTGTTTATGTTAATATTTTAGAAGATGCTGTGTTTATTAAGCATAAGATTCTTAAGTTTAATCCATTTTCAACAACTCTCAATAAATATATTAGCTATTTTCGAGGTGGACATTTTTACCCACCCTTGGGCGTACATGGAACCTAAAAAAGGTTGGGCGTTTAAGGGTTAAATCTCGAAAGTGGGAATACTTTGGACACATTATGCGAAATGAATCCAGATATGCCAAAAATATTTGGAAAGCGAGGTCCAGGAAGAAGAACATCCTGGTTGAAGAACCTAAGAACCTGGTTCAACACAAGTTCCGCGTTGCTGCAGATAAAGTGAAGATTGCCATGATGATCGCCAACATACGTCACGGATAGGCACATCAAGAAGAAGATATATAGGGTATTTGATTAATAAGAATAATAGAACACATTTTATTCTGTATTGTTTTAAATCCAGTTTGACACACGTAATATCATACCAACATTGCCTTTTAAAATTTCATATTTTATCATCGTTCCTTTTTGACAGATGCATAAACTGCAGTGATAAACCTGATATCCCATGACATAATAACAACAATTTTATTACACATACCGAGCCGAGTATGGCACCATCGAAAAGCGGCAATATAAAGCGATTGTTTATGTTTTACGTCTACTACTCAATGCAACATTTCGCAAGAAAAAATAACCCGATGGAATTTTGGAAAAAATACAAATCCACTTTCCCTGAGCTTTATTATTTGCATATAAAATACATATTTGTCAATCCCTGCCACATCAATAGCTTCCGAAAGAGTATTTTCAAAGTATGGGCAGATATTTGATCAAAAACTAAGTTGGAAAACACTTTTAGAATATTTAAAAAAGACATGTCAGCCTGGAATAAATTTGTTACGATCACTTGCAAACAAAAAATGGGGTGCCGACTCGTCTACATTACTACATATCTACAAGGCCCTAGTACGTTCCAAACTTGACTATGGCTCGATCGTTTACAAATCCTCAAAAAAGACGTACTTAAAAACAATAGAAGTGATTCAAAATACAGGTCTTCGAATTTCCTTAGGAGCACACCACACAAGTCCAATACAAACTCTATACTGGGAGACTGGAGAGATCCCACTCACGTTTAGAAGACAATATCTAAGTCTTTCTTATGCCGCCGCAGTATCCTCTAATCAAGATAAACCAGTTATACACAACGTATTCGCTGACCGCTTTAAAAGTTGTTTCCAAAAATGAAATCGAACTGATCACCCTTTTTATTACCGCACACAAACTTACTAATCAAAAATAGGTATTCATTTTCCAGACACCTACGATATTTCCGCAATCCAAACCCCTCCTCCTTGGACAATTCGCCTTTCCTCTACTGATACCAGCTTATTGCGACTAAACAAATCAGAAACGCCTGCAAGTCAAATCAATCAAGAATTTCTTAAAATATTAAGCAAATATGGTAGCTGCTTCAAAGTTTACACCGATGCCTCCAAAAACAAAGACGGAACTGGCGCAGCAATCTACTCGTCTGATTACACAGCAGCTTATAAATTACCTTCATATACAACAACGTTCTCCGCTGAACTGTTTGCTATTCTAAAAACATTGGCTCTGATAGCATTGCTGATAGTTAACAAAAATAATAAGAGAAACATCATTATCACAGGTTCTCTCAACTCAATATTGGCATTAAAAAAACTCTATTCTGATCATCCACTACTACTTTTCATTAAAAAGGAACTGAAATATGCAGAAAATATGAATATTAAAGTTAATTTTATTTGGATACCATCTCATACTGGAATCGAAGGTAACGAGGTTGTAGACAAAACAGCAAAGAATGCAACTAATAACCCAAACGCAGAAGAGAACATGAAAACCCTACACACCGACCTGAAAGCATATTTCAAAGTAAATACTTTTAAAATATGGCAGGATACATGGAGGGACTCATCAACCAAGCTATACGAAGTTGACATTAACCACAATCAAATTCCACAATTCAAAAACAGAAGAGAGCAAGTAATCTTCACTCGTCTCCGGATTGGCCATACTTGATTAACCCATGACTATATACTCCAACGTGCCGATCAACCTGTGTGTGATTTGTGTAGAAGTGTCCTTACCGTAAAGCATTGTTTATTGCAGTGTCCGAAGTATAAAGTGCAACGAAAAAAGTACAACATACCACCAACATTAAATAGTGCACTCGGAAAAGACAGTGATACAAAAAGCATCTTCACATTCCTCAAAGACTGCAACCTCTAACCAAAAATATAGTATTTTACTTTACTTTGTATAGATTTAGAGCTTTTTATAATTTCCTATTGTCATGTGTAAAATCTATTTTTAATTTATAATTTTGTAACACAATCCATACACGCTAATAATCCTGCGTGGTTGATGCGTAATGTAAGGAAAAAAAGTCTGGGCAGTTAACAAACCTAAGAAGAAATCGTTTATCGTCCAAAAATTTTAATCAAATTTTATTTTAAACAGCTTGTTTTAAAATCCATGTCATTACACACACAATTCATTCATTTCAAATTTATTGAAACGGTTGTAAATTTTTTATTAATAATACCGTTTAATACCGGTATCCCGATATTTCAAATATCAAATACCGGTATTCAGATTTTAGTTCGTTATTGTAAGCCCTAATCCCAATGTATTTTCAGTGAACTGATACACGAAGTGCAACGAATTAACAATTTTATTCCGATAAAGTTGATACTTACCATTATCAGCAGGAGCATGTGTGTCACAATAAGCGATTTTTTGTACTAAAACTGGCTGCGACTCATTTCCATCTTTGACAGTGTCCATATTCATGTACAGACCTGCTTGTTGAGCGCATGTCACATGAAAAGCAGAATAGCAGCTAGTTTTATGGCACTGAATACAAGCTCCTACACCTTTCTGCTTGCAAATGTAGCAGGAAAGCTTCCATCTCGCAATGGGAATCGTTTCAATAGAATCTAAGAAACAAAATCATGTTTTAAAGAGAACAGATAGTACTTTGTTAAGAATTTAATTTATACCTATTGGTTCTAAAAATACTGTATTAGCAAATCTGACTTCCGGAATCCACAAGGCACACACTACATGAGCCCAACTAGCGTGATCTGTTTGTTTAAATGCTCCACCTTTATTCGGACATAGAACACAATCTACAGCCCTGCTCGGACTCTGAAGACATCTAGAAATAGAACCAAAATTCAATTAATCAGACTACATCACAGAAAGTTTTGGGAATGACAATTCCATCATCAGTGCTGCTTACAAGGTATACATGGTTGAGCCACTAAAAATATCTGTTGCTATCTAGATATCATTTAGAGAGGTTTCCCTCAGGACCAGCAACTCACATACTTGGGAGTACTGCGTTGCCATGATGTAAAATCAAGTATTCTCCTTTTCATGAACATTTTTCAGTGCGTCACAAATTATAGAAAAAAAGGTAAGTCCGTGATAATACACATTTATGACATTTATTCTAACGTGACATTTTAGTTAAATCTGACAGTTGTCAAATTTTATTTTCAATTTGGAATAAAACCAAATCAATTGTGTCTATTGCATTTATAAAATGGTATTTTCTTTCATTTGTATAGTCTTATAAATTGTACAGATTATATTGATAATATTATTATTTTATTTAATAAATAATTCTTTTTTGATTATGGCGCCATCTATCGACAACTAGAATAATCACCGAACTAGAATAATTACCGAAGTATTCCCAGACGTGCCTTTTTTTCTGTCACATACAATTTAATGCGTTAGAGAGAAATCGAAAAACTGTGACGCACTGAAAGATGATCATGAGAAAAAGAATAAAAGTTCAAACATCACATACTTAATATTAACTATTAACAATGTAACATAATAACTTTACACCATTTAAAGGGTTTTCACCCATACGCCAGGGAAATAAGGCAAAAATATACCATGTTCGGGACACTTGAGCAGCCAGGTTGCAAATGGGGTTTTTGGGTACTATAATATACCTAATACATTATAAATACAAAAATGCCCGTCACAGTTTGGACGAGAAATTTAGTTATTAACAAATAAGTGTGTGCATCCACCTAATGGTTATTAGCGACGGAACAATACATAATAGGTTAAACAAAAATGTGGTACAATATAAGTATAGTACAAAGGTAAGGTTACATGCATTACCTACAAAAACTTGTTAGATTTTATTGAATACACCAATTGTTTTTAAAAAGTCAATTAATTTTTTTTGTTCTTTATTATTGGCACCCAGAACTGACATATTTGACACGATATTAAAATCAATCCGTTCTTGTGTATATTTTGGCATTCAATGTTTGACAGTTAGTTGTATGTTACACGATTCACAAATAGGTGGTTCAGATCTTGAGAACAAATATGAGTGAGTAAGCCTGGTAAGGCCTAGTCGTAGGCGGTTGAAACTGCTTGCTCATAACAACTTTTATAAACTGTTTTGACTTTTTTTACTGTGTCTTTAATTTGCCTGAGTTTTGAATTTGAATTTTGCCATTCATCGAGCCAGTCATTTAACACATATTGTTTTATCAACACTTTCAAGTCATTATGGGCACATTTTAATATCGTTTCTAAATCCGCACTAGTCACTGCACTACACGCACTTGAGTCTGCATCTTCATTTCCACTAATGCCCACGAGGGAAGGAAACCAAATGAAGTTGACTATTCTACCATTTTTGAGATAAGTGGAGCTCCAGCTTGATCATTTTTTCAATTGGATGATTTGGATATATCTTTTGTACCGATGTTATCGCACTAAGCGAATCAGAAAGAATCACTACTCTAGTTATGTTATTGTCGTTTTTTGGTTATATGAGGCTCAGCAGGAAGAAGAAATGTTTGATTATCAACAATATTTTCGACAGGTGGAGATAATGTTTCCTCTATGGTTCGTTTGGTGGAGGGACAGGGTGATTCTTTCGTGATCGCTAGTGAAGTCTGTGAAATTATCTCTATATTTTCGGCTGTAGCAGAAGATTCCAGTGGAGTATTTTCGTTAGTTTTTAAATCTTGGGTTGCTTTAGAAACGGGCTGTATAATTTCCACTGATGTAGAGTTAGCGGTGTTTGGTGTGGATACTTGTAGAAATATTTCGGTATTTTTATTTTGATCATTATTAGAAGTTTGGTCTACTTGATTACCAGCATTGGTAGGAGAGTCAGAAGATTGAACAGTAAGGGGGGCTAAGGGTCCTGAAGGCTGATAAGAAGAATTTTATTGCTTGAACAGTTACTAGCAATGTGACCGATTTGTTTACAGATATAGCATGTCATACTATCCTGCGAAATGAATATTCTATTATTAGTATTATCATAATTTAGAAGAATTGAATCTGGGATCGTCGTGTTATGCGGACTAATAAACATTTGCCTTCTAAAACTTTTTATATGGTTATATTCTGGAAGAGAGACACTTATCTTTAAGAAAGTGATTGGAGAAACTAAGTTTATGCCGAGATGTTTTAATTCTTGGATGATTACTTCGTGTGGGATACTTGGACAAACATTTGATAGCACTATTCTTTCTGCAGGCGTTATGAGCCTTCTAGCCCTGACTATTTTCCCATGTACCTCTATAGAACCATAGTTTGTCATAAAATCCTCAACAGCTTGCTTGCTACTTAAATACATGCATATTCGATTATTAGATAGGAGAGACGAGAATATGATATTTTTGGGATTTATTAAGTTACTTAAAGAAATAAGGTAATCTTGAAGTGGTGTATTATTAATAGCGCTAAAAAGTATTGCGTTTTCTTTTCCTGGGAAGAAATTTTGCTGTGCAACTGCGGTAGAATAAGATTTATTCGCTGGGACATTCTGTATAGTAATAATAATAATAATAATATCGTATGGCATTTTTGCCGGGGAGATCCTTTCGGATAGTTCCAGCGCCAATTACATCTTTAACCCTGTTTCAAGTAACTAGTGTCGATGTACACTAGCCCAGGGGGACCGACGGCTTAACGTACTCTCCGAGGCACGGTGAGACGGCTCGTGTCATTATTGGAAATGAAAATGGTTTGTCTTTGGCAGGGATCGAACCCACGTCTACTGGCGTATAAGGCCAGCGTTTATGCCGTTACCCACGGCCGCTCACATTCTGTATAGTAACATCTGATGACATATTGATAATTTATTTACGGTACTACCGAAACTAATTACTTTCGTTTCCCGCAAACAACAAACTGGTAAATTGTTTATAATCCATAAACCTGTGTCTATTTACAATAACTGCTGTAGTAGACAGGAATATAAACTAACAAAACTGGTTTAAATACGCAAATATACGATTAAATAATACATGTGGTATAAAACTTACAGTTTAAAGTTAGTTTGATCACTTTAACTATAATTAAAAACTGGTAGTTTCACTGGTAATAAATAATACTATAATCAATAAATCAATAAATCAATTGGAAGTTCTGTCCCACAAAATACGTGTGACGGTTTCGTAGTTTGACGTTTCAAATTTTTAACCGGTTCCACAATTAAAACTTCCCCTGTTCCAATGTTCCCATACATCAAAGTTTGTCCGACTAGACACCATTAAACTATTAACAAATTTTCAGCTTGCTATTAATCAACTTGTTTTTGGTACGCGGTATCCAGGACTATAATTTATTTTTGAAATCGTAATTATTAAAGTTAAATGATAATTGTTTAATGAAAAATATATTTACCGTCGACATAACCACTGGCCCTCTGGAATATAAGGAACTCCGTAACAATCTTGATGTACAGCTAAATTACACATATCACAAAACAGAATGACATTTGTATTTTGGCATTCTCCATCCATGCAAATACAACATACTGCATCATCATCAACCACAGCTCCTGAATGACCATTAACGGAAGCCTAAAAATATTAGCTAATTAAAAGTACTTGTTTGGGAATCCTTATTTCTTTATTTTATATTGACTATCATTCTAATATTTATTTATTTTCGGGTAGAATAAGTTTTAATAATTTAATAATTATATTTAGTTGCTTTGGTCTGCCCCCTGTAAAAAGATGCAGAATAACCTTGTGTGTGTGTTCTAATTTAAATAAATGCTCAATGTCAATTTTTACTAATCCACAAGTGCAAAATTCGCTTTGCGCATCGTATACAAATGGACATGCTCCGTTGAGTACCTTTATAACAAAACGTACGACGTCACTTCCGGGCTTCAACGGGGAAACAACTCCGAATTCCACACCTTAAGTGATTTTTGACGGTACCACGTGCATCGTGAGTTCCATGGAAGGAGTCCATTAAAAGGAGCGGTGATGAATTAAGTAGTCACCCTTGGGTCTGCAAGTTTACTAAGTCCTAAAGAACACCAATTTTCAGGTAAGCGATTTGCGCATAGCTTGTGGAACCGTTTTATTTTAAAATCAATGTTTTTTCAACTTAGTTTTCATTTTCTGCAGTTTTCATACAGTACTATTTAAACATGTGGTACTTTTACAAATACCTTAATGTAGAATATTAAAATCAAAACATTAAGGTTTACATTAACCCTGCAGTACTCGTGTGGGATACCGCATATCGCACTTGCCGGAAAACCGCAAATTCGTTCTTATACAGCGTATGTGATACACCAGCTTTCCGGACAGTTTACTTAAGACTTTGGTGATGTGCGTATATCTGCGTTTTCTGTTAGGCTATAATATTTTTTGTAGTGCTTGAAAAGATCTAGGAGCTATCCTAGTTTAAAAGTACAAAATCCATATACTTTTTTGGGTATTTCTAAAATAAAAAGTACTGTACCAATTATTTTGAAAATTTGCATGAGCGTTTATTATAAATAGAAGTACATGTAAAACAATTTTCATAAAAAAATATTGAAAATTAAACGATTTATGCGCCATCTACTGGCACCGTGAAAATAAAAACATAGCTCCACTGATGCAGTGATTGGGACTAATAGAGATTCTGAAACATAAAATTTCAATGTTAATATTGAAATATAAGTTATTTTCTATACCATCAACTAGGGATTTTTTAATCGGATAAAAAAATGTCAATTTGGCGGTTTTTGAAACTGAAAATGTTTTAGCTAATTGAAAAAAAAAATTAAACTCTTCGTCATTTTTCCAAATGTTATTATTTTTCTAAAATCCTAGTTGATGGTATAGGAAATAACTTATATTTCAATAATCACTTTGAAATTTTATGTTTCAGGATCTCTATTAGTCCCAATCATTGCAGCAGTGGGGCCATGTTTTTATTTTCACGGTGCCAGTAGATAAATCGTTTAATTTTCAATATTTTTTTTTATGAAAATTGTTTAACACGTACTCTTTTTCATAATAAATGCTCATGCAACTTTTCAAAACAATTGGAACAGTACTTTTTATTTTAGAAATTCCCAAAAAAAGTATATGAATTTTGTACTTTTACACTAGGATAGCCCCTTAAGTCGATTACATTCAAACTAAGCGAGATATGGTGCAAAAAAATTGATGACTAATTTATTTTAAGATAAAATGCGAAATATACAGTTGACTCTACGATTCTTTACCCGTGCGTCATTAATACCTGGCGAGATAAAACACATACTTTTTATCTAGCATCATTCCTTTCCACTTCTACGCATGAAACTAATGACAAACCAGCTACCGTCTGTTATTAAGTAAAAACCCATGGTATTTTTATGAACGCTCTAGGCTCAGTACATTTAAAAGAGATACGTACAAAAAAGACGCTTGGGATGTTTTCTAATTTTAAGTACAATTTGTGACCTTTCTGGTTTGATTACTTTTGTGGCTGTCAGTCTGTTGAATTTTTTGCTGTTTTTTTTTTGTCGAATTTTTGCATTTTGAAGTGTTTTATATTACATAGTTGTTTTTACAACTAATTCTATATTGGAGTTTGAAATTTTATGGTAAGTGTATTTTATTTTGCCATTAATTTTTACAACATACAAAGCTAACCTCATTCACACAGTTAAGGAATGGATGTGTTTACGTTTCCGGCAAAGTGAATTAAATGACAAAAAGAAAATATTAATGTTAATGATTTTTTTATAAATTGTTTATTAATTTATTAATCACTAATGATATTAAAAGAATTTATTACGCTACTTCAAATGTAGCTGTAATTCTGCACCAAAATTTGAAAGCAAAACTAACATTTGACATTCTATTTATTTGATAACGTCAAAATTTTATAATATAACTATAACTCGTGATCGGAGCAGTAGCCACTTTCTGTCACTTGCTGTTGCGTTTAGTAAATTTCCGACTTATTTCGTATGCTTTAAATTTTAAATGATAACGCACGGGTAAAGAACCTTGGACTCAACTGTATTTTAACCCTCATCTACCAGATTTAAATGCATCGTTTTACTTCCACAATACCTTTTATTACAGTGTTATTTCTATGTATGTTCAAAAAGTTGGACGGGTTTAAAATGCACGGTTTTTGAAAAAAATAAGATCAAATTGCGCATTTTTAAATTATCTTAAAAATGTAACTCGAAAATGATAAAGAGATACAGTAATGAAAGACAAAAAAAATTGTTATCTGAAAAAACCCTACATTTTTGCACTGTATCTTTTTTTGTATCTCATATGGAAGATTTTTAAGAAAATGTAAAAATGCGCTCTATAATTTGATCTTATTTTTTTTTCAAAAACCATTCATTTTAAACCCGTCCAACTTTTTGAACATAGAAATAACACTATAATAAAAGGTATTGTAGAAGGAAAACGATGCATTTAAATTCTGGTGGATGCGAGGATAAATATACTTCTCATTTTTCCTCAAAATACGTTAATCGTCAACATTTTTCACATCAAACATAAAATAGTTGTTTATGAAACAGTTCGTGAAGTATACTTTTTGCGAATGCACGCGATGTTTAGAGCACGAGCGACAGCGGAGCGAGTGCTATACATCGCGTAAGTTCGCAAAAAGTACTTCACGCACAGTTTCATACAATATTTTATCTACGATAAACAAATAAAAAAAACTGTCACTCTTCGTCACTGGAATTCATTTCTATCCTACAATTTTTAGAACTTTGACATTTAAAAATTATAACTTCTTTCAAACCACAAAACTGTCAAAACTTTTGTCGTAATTTATTGCTGACAATGTCATCACCATGACAACGCGAAAGCTAAGGATATTTGATTATATAAAAGTGTGCCAAAAACAGTGCGAAAAAGTAATTCCCATTTAAAATACTTCACGCACACTTTAAATCCTTCACGCACTGATATCTATAATGACAGTTTTCACAAACTAAAAACTTATACATAATATGAGATAGAGTAGATAAATACATTTTTTTGCAGCATACCTCGCTTAGTTTGAATGTAATCGATATTTAACAGTGCTCGTTTTAAAGGTATTTTCAAACATTACAAAAGGTATTCGTAGCATGATACCCCTAAAATCGACCATTTCTCAGCTCAGGCAGCAACCAATTTTTTTCTCCTACCATATCTCTTTTTGTATTATAACTAGAAGATTTATGAAGAAATGAATCTCTTTGATTTTTCATAAGCTACAAAAATGTTTTATATAGTTTGATGTATAATTTTTAAGGTACATATTCGCAAAAAACCGTCCAAAAGGTGTCATTTTTCAATGAAAATGGCAAATTCTCAACCACGAATAACTCAAAAAGTATTGAGTTTTCAAAAAATATATATAGAGCAATGCTTATGCTTAATGCTTACAATTAGGCACTTCTGTGGTACTTTTGACCAAAAACCCACGAGAAGGGGTGGGAACCAACCAAAAAGATAAAAGCGCCACAGAATTTAGGGTAAACTGTTTCTTGAGCTATTCCCTACTTACAGTGAAAATATCAAGTTAATTGTTGAAGTGGGATGGAATTCGAAGCCAAATACCCTAACTGACTGCACTATAATGTATAAGGTGACAACTAAAATAGTACATACTGCAACTACTACATTATATAGGTATAAAAGACTTTTACAAGGAAATATTTTTACCTGAAAATAAGACTCCTTTTCTAATCGATCCATCAGCAATTCTAAGGAATCAATAGAGACTGGAGCGAGTCCTTGTGCTTCTCTTCTTTCATTCATAATACTTAGCCACGCTGTATCCTCTTCATCTACATCATATTCCACCTAAAATAATGTATATATTTTCCATTAGTAAGATACTTAATCCATTAGTGACAATATAATGTATGTATTGATTATTAAAACTAATTTGTAAATAGGCCTGGATCCCGCGTAACAAAAAAAGTTGATTAATAGCAAGCTGAAAATTTGTTAAAAGCTTAACGGTGTCTAGTCGGACCAACTTTGATGTACGGGAACACTGGAACAGGGGAAGTTTTAATTGTGGAACAGTTTAAAAATTTGGAACATCAGATTACGAAAACACCCCTTGTATTTTGTCGGACAGAACTTCAAATTGATTTGTTACCGTTTCATTAAAGTCGCTTGCAAAAAGCAGACTGCTATTTATGACCAATATAATTCCTGTCATTTGACGTGTTCCACTCATTAAAATGCCCAGTTGGTGATAAACACCGGTCTGATTTTTGCATGAGAGTTTAATGAAATGGTAACAAATTAATTGGAAGTTGTGTCCGACAAAATACATGGAACATTTTCGTAGTCTGACGTTCCAAATTTTTGACCTGTTCCACAATTAAAACTTCCCCTGTTCCAGTGTTCCCATACATCAAAGTTTCTCCGACTAGACACTGTTAAGCTATTACCAAATTTTCAGCATGCTGTTAATCAACTTTTTTTTTGGTACGCGGGATCCATGTCTATAAAGATAAATCCATTATTATAATTTTATTTTCCCAAAAGTACAAACAGATGGTGACAGAACTATCAGCAGGTAAAAGAAAAATGTACACCTTATAACCACAAACTACTATTCCAAATGTGCAAAGGATATGAATAGGAATAAGTACTTATTTATTTATGAAATGTTCCCATTTTTACTAAAATTTAACGAAACTAAAATTAGTGCAGTCACTGAAGTTGGATCTATTACCTCTGATTTCGTTGAACCTCCATCGATTTGCATGAAAACTGGTCAATGGTTAGAGGATATCTCAAGGAACAAAGGTGACATGGTGCCAACTTGCACTTTTACCCTGGGGGTGGATGTCACCCCTTCTTTGGGGTGAAAATTATTTTATTAAAAATATCCCCATAATTCCATAGAGGGACAAATTCTAAGCAAAATTAATATATTAATATTTTATTAAAATAAATCAAAACTTTTTGAGTTATTAAAGATAAAAGATTGTAGAAAAAGCGGATTGTTGGAGTAACTTAAGTTCTCTTTTTTGTTGAAGTTTGTTGATGATGTCTGGGTCATAACCATTGTTGACTGCAATCTGTATTCAACAATCAATCTGTATCTGCAATCATCAACAAACTTCAACAAAAAAGAGAACTTAAGTTACTCCAACAATCTTTTTCTACATCATCCACAACTACTCCAATTTATGCCTCCTTACCATTCAATAACTCCAAATTATCTGAAAGAGTCAAACATATCATTTCTAATTCTTGTGACAACATCAAAATCTCATTTAAAGTCAATAATACTCTCAGCAAAAGTTTAACTAATACCAAAGATCCTATCCATTATAATGAACCGGAGTGGGGTATACAGACTCTCTTGCAGTGCCGGTTTAACCTAACTTCGGGCCCTGGGCACTGGATATTTAGGGGCCCCCTTAATTGCTATTCGTTATCAGTTTTTTTAACAAGAAAACACATGAACTAACTAGAAATGTTTATTGTTAAATCTATACATACAATATATTTTTAAAACAAACAAGAAGAATAGCAAACTTAAAAAATATTCCAAAAAATACATTTAAAAATATAAAAAAAAAGAATGTGTGTGTACTTTGTACGCACGTAAGAAGATATACTTCTACTACATATTATGTGATTTTTAAGACAATACCAAAAATTTTAAAAAATAAAAGAATAAAACGCACACAAACACATTGAAAAATGCCACAAAGAAAAAATGATTTCTGAACGATAATAATTGTTGGCAAAAATTTTAAATACGCATTTTCTGAAAAAAAAAAATTATATAACAAATATACTTACAATCATAAAATGCATAAAAAAATAAAAACGCATCGGGAATCGAACCCGTGAATTTCGGGGTGCTTTGATTCGTAATCGAAGCCTAGACTCACTCGTCCAATTCCACATTATTTGTCATATGGAAAAATAGGGTAACTAAACGTTTTACTGTTTGACTGTTGTTTTGAATATAATTAAATTATGTAGTTTAAATTGTGTGGAAGAAAATATTAAAATATAACAAAACAGTAAGAAAACAATATATTAGATGAAGATTGGTAGAACTTTTGTTGGTAATCAAATTAAGTATGTAAATCAAAGCATTACATACCTACTAGATAAATAAATCTACGCCAAAAAATCATAATTTAAAAATAAAAATCGGACCTAATTTGGGATTTCTCTCTAAAATCCCCATTCTTGAGAAAATAAATGTACAGTAGAGCGTCGATTATCCGAACGTCGATCAACCGAACGACCGCTTATTCGAACTATCGACTCCCGCGTCCCGCACTCGAATACCGAGCAAGCGTTAGTAATTGACGCTTAAAATATCTTCAATTTTCTTCAATATTGTATCCAAAAATAATTATGTTGTTGCAAAGACTGCACTTTTTTGTTTAGTTGCTAGTTGTCATTATCAAGATATAAATAAATATGTAGGTATATAAATATGGCTTTTATTCACTTGTGGACAGATATGTATGACTATAAGTATGTATAAATATATTGTAGTTCGATTATCCGAACAAATCGGTTTTCCGAACACCTTTGTCCCTCAATTAGTTCGGATAATCGACGCTCTACTGTATTTCAACCTAATCCAAATGTATAATTACAATATGATTATAATAAAAACTACTTACCAAATTAGAATGAGTTTTCCTTGTCCAAAATAGTCCAAAAGTCCAAAAATATAGGTATATGAAAACTATTTAAAAAGGCAGTATAACTATTAACTAACTTTTGTTTGTTGTTTCTTTTCACACAAATTTTAAAACGCAACAACCATAAATAATAACTACAGCTGTGCCACAGCCGCCATATTGAATAATTTTTGACATGTCATTTGAACATCCAATCAGAACAAAGTTATAATGCGCATGGGCCGGGATCATAGGTTTTAACATATAAAAATTCACCCTCATATCGCCGGTAAAGAAGTATAACTTCAAAAACAGAAAGTTCCACAAAACAACACATGACAAACAAAAAATATACCTATTCTAAAAAATACATAAGACAAAAATTAGATACATTATACCCCAGGCTGTGGGTGAAAAAACGTGATATAATTCAGGAATTTTTGAAACCTATCAGGTGTTGTAAAGGACGATGCCAGGAATAACTTCTACTAAAATGTGACCAAAAATATTGTGAGCTTTTTTTTAATTGCGATTTTCATTTGTTAAATTTGCAATTTTTAAAGATTTTTAATTTTGCAGCTTAGGATATTGATTTTAGAGAAAAACTTTTTAATAGAAAGTTGTAGTAAATTAAAAAACCTACAATTTGAGCTGTGGTAAGTTTAATTTCGTTTATTGGTTATTGCAAAACAGCATGCGAAAGGTCCAAAATGGCCGTTTTTTAAAATTGCATTATTTATTGTACAAATAATTTTTTTTATTATTTTTTAAAGCTTTAAAATGAAGACCTTTCAATTTCAAACATAAAAAAAATTGCAAGGCCGGATTAACGAATTTGTTGCTTAGATATTATAAATTGTTTATCCCAAGAGGTCAAATGTCGAAGGCTATAACTTTTTGAAAAAAAGTCGTAGAGAGTTGTTGTAACATCCAATCTCCTTCTAAAGAGTTATGTTTTTATATTCTGATGTAAATAAATGCGTAAACATTTTAAACCTCTACTTTTTGGGTTTGAAAATAAGGGAGCAAATTTCGTTATAAACATTTAGAGCTGAAGCGGCCCTGTACATCCTATGAGTTTCTAACTTACAGATTATTGTTGCTAAAGACGAAACGAAGATACATAAAAAAATAAAAAAATTTACAACCAACTGAAGCCGAAATAATTGTTTATTTTTTCTTAAATCGTAGTGCCTTTATTTATAACAATTAAGAAATTATTTTACAGTCATTGACTAAAGAAAGACTTATATTAACTTAAAATAAAAATTATTATGAACTATAATTACATTTAATTATTAAAAATTATTTTTAAAGTCGGTGCTTTTGCGAGCGACCAAATTTTGCAAATCGCCCGGCTCGCTTCAAATCCGCGCGCTCGGAAAATTTTTATGTAACTTGTATTAAATTTTGACCGAAAACAATTTAATAATATTACCATTATAATATACAGTGTATTTACCACTGTATTCGTTTTTCTTGATAAACTTTTATATGTGAAATCTCATTTCTGAAGAAATAATATTACAAAAATGATACATATAACTATATTTTTAATTTTTGCGTTGTTATATAAATATAATATTAATAATGTTACTTCTTATTATACAATATAAAACTTCTTCTTCTTGTAGTAACTTTCATCATGGCAATTTGGCAAACTCCATTTGGAAACTGAGAACCAGGAAGGCGAAGGATTTACCTTGCTAGAAAATTTACGTACGTCGTTCAACACAACAACTACAAATCTTTTTAGAACAGCAGTACCGATTTAGTGTGCAAGTACAGATTGCCATGATGGTCGCCAACATCCAAAACGGATAGTCACTATAAGACTTTTTATATTGTATAATAAGAAGTAACATTATTATTATTATATTTATATAACAATGAAAAAATTAAAAATATAGTTATATATTTCATATATATGTATCATTTTTGTAATATTATTTCTTCAGAAATGAGATTTCACATATAAAAGTTTATCAAGAAAAACAAATACAGTGGTAAATAGACTGTATATTATAATGGTAATAGTATTAAATTGTTTTCGGTCAAAATTTAATACAAGTTACGTAAAAATTTTCCGAGCGCGCGGATTTGAAGCGAGCCGGGCGATTTGCAAAATTCGGACGCTCGCAAAAGCAACGATTTTAAAAATAATTTTTAATAATTAAATGTAACTATATTTTATAATTATTTTTAATTTAAGATAATATAAGTCTTTCTTTAGTCAATGACTGTAAAATAATTTCTTAATTGTTGTAAATAAAGGCACTACGATTTAAGAAAAAAGAAACAATTATCTCGGCTTCAGTTGGTTGTAAAATTTTTTTATTTTTTTATAAATCTTCGTTTCGTCTTCAGCAACAATAATCTGTAAGTTAGAAACTCATAGGCTGTACACGGCCGCTTCAGCTCTAAATGTTTATAACGAAAATAGCCCCCCTATTTTCAAGCCCAACATTTAGCTCGGCTTCGTTTCGTTTTTAGCAACAATAATCTGTAAGTTAAAATCTCATAGGATGTACAGGGCCGCTTCAGCTCTAAATGTTTATAACGAAAATTGCCCCCTTATTTTCAAACCCAAAAATTAGAAGTTTAAAAATGTTTTACGCATTTATTTACATCAGAATATGAAAACATAACTCTTTAGAAGGAGATTGGATGTTTCACCAACTCTCTGCGATTTTTTTTTCAAAAAGTTATAGCCTTCGACATTTGACCTCTTGGGATAAACAATTTATAATATCTAAGCAACAAATTCGTTAATCCGGCCTTACAATTTTTTTTATGTTTGAAATTGAAATATCTTCATTTTAAAGCTTTAAAAAATAAAAAAAATTATTTGTACAATAAATAACGCAATTGTAAAAAACGGCCATTTTGGACCTTTCGCAGGCTGTGTTGCAATAACCAATAAATGAAATTAAACTTACCAAAGCTCAAATTGTAGGTTTTTTAATTTACTACAACTTTCTATTAAAAAGTTTTTCCCTAGAATCAATATCCTAAGCTGCAAAATTAAAAATCTTTAAAAATTGCAAATTTAACAAATGAAAATCACTATAACAAAAAAAGCTCACAATATTTTTGGTTACATTTTAGTAGAAGTTATTCCTGGCATCGTCCTTTACAACACCTGATAGGTTTCAAAAATTCCTGAATTATATCCTGAAATCGACCTATTTTTCACCCACAGCCTGGAGTATAACTCTATTTTCTTGACTACGCATTAGCAATCTGTCAAATACTAACAAAATTCATTTGCTCCAGGTCTTCATTTTCTATAATACAATAGTTATACAATAGTTATATGACATGCGTCTGCGTCTAGATTTTCTTGACCCAAATGTGGCGTTAAATATATTTTTATTTTTTTAAAGCCGAAAAAGAACGCTCCCCTGATGCATTAGAAGTTGGTATCGTCAAATAAACTTGCAGTAAAGGTACAATATTGGGAAATGTTGCCTTTACTTGATGGATGGCATCTAATTTTTCAAATGTTTATTCAACTTTTGGCATAACGTTATAGAATGAGTAATTTCATTATGCAACTTCTCTTTGGTTTTATTAACATCTTTTTTCTATTTTACACATGAAGTATTAATTGACGTCTTGACTGCTAGCTTCTTTATCTAGCGTAGAAAATATTTAACAGCTGATATAACATCTTTGTAGCATTTAAATATCTTTGTAGCATATAACAATAAATTCTTTTTTTTTTCAATTGAAAATAATTTGTATGGGTACCAATAAACAGATTTAACACTTGCGTCGTATTGGGGTTTTCAATCTCCCTATTCTTTGCCTCCATTGGTTTTTCCTCTATAAACGTTGTTTTCATTTAATCTTCTTTAATAAGCTTTGTCTCCATCTTGATGCATTTTTTTACAACTTTCTAAGGAATCACACTTTGGTTTAAAATTTATTACAGTTATTATAGAGTCATCAGTATTAAAATCAGACTATTTCAAAATCGTAGATATTTCGTCGTATTTTCCTCTATTTCAGAAAATATGTAGATTGTTTAGCGAATTTTACTTTTTTATTAATAAAAGGAACGGGTTCCTACGGGCCCCTGGGCGCCCGCGCCCAGTGCATAAACCGGCACTGCTCTCTTGTTCAGATTGTGATGCCACCTATATCGGCAGAACTTACAGATCCCTGTCTACCCGATCTGCAGAACACAGTAAGAGAGATATCACTTCAGCCTTTTCACACCATTTAAAAGTCAATAAACATGAACTTAAGATTCCTGAAGGTGTCCAGTTGATACACAATATTGAACAAAAAAATACACTCCGTTTAGACTTATACGAAGATTTGGAAATTGTCAAAGACCTGAAGAAGAGTCCCAACTGGGTCAATAGACAAACATCCCTTAACCGCAATTTTGTCCTCATTGACCGTCAATTATTCTCATAATTCCTATTACTTACAACTTTCTCTTCTTCTATCCTGTTATCTCTCTTCTTTAACTTAGTCACCCCACTTTTCAAAAAATTTTTTTCCTCTTTCTCTCACTGCTTCCAAACTCCTTTACACAACTAATCATTACTAACTACATGAACCCCTATTAACCTAAACCTAATTAATTCACCCTACTATCTTCTCACTTCTCTTTCATTTCATTACTTCATTCAGTTTAAATTCCACAACCCCTCATTTCTCAATCCCTCTCTTTCCCTTATTACACTTGTCCTTCTACCTCACACCACAGTCCTCTACTTTTTGTCTTTCACTGTTTCCAAATATATTTTACCTCTTCAATTAAAATTTGATCACTTAATTTCAGTTCTCACATTCAGACCCATTATTATTACAATTAAATTATATCAATATTCGTTTTCTTACTTTGGTTTTACTAATTTTATTTTATTCCGTACATTTTTCAATATTAATTTCATTGTTGTATCAACTGGACTCAGCTATAATCATACATTTTTTTATCTTCAATTTCACATACCCCCACTTTGTCACAAGAATTCTCTCAAAATTTTAAAAAAATTAAAAAATATCTCATAATAATTACAATTCTTTTCATTTACATATTTCATACTATTATATTGACTGTACCCTAACTCCAATCCATTATTTTAACAATTCCCATTTAAATAAAAATAATTTTCCTTTTACATATGCAACCACCAATACAATATAGATATAAATAACTTTGCCAACCTGTTAATTTCTTTGTATAATAATATTCCAATTTAAAATTTATTCTTTCTCCTCTCTCACCATCATCTGTTTTTATCTTTTTGTTTATCATTATTAATAGCAGCTCATACTTCCTTTTTAATCAATTTGATCAATTTAATTTCATAGTATACAGTCAAATTAAAATAATTTTATATTCAAAAATTTTGTAAAACACAATTTCCTTTTCAAAAAACAATAGATTTAAATGTTAGACATTTTCAGATATTAAAATCTTTATCATATTATCAATGTTTTGGATCATGACCTTTTGTTAAAAAACTTTGAAAATCGACTACCTTTTTCTCTACTGTCAATGTCACTCCAAACAGTTCCTTACAAACTTTTGACACTTGGTAGTCAACGTTGGCCTAAGATGGTTGTTTAAGTTTCCTGGTAGGGTTTCACCATGTTCCCGGAGGTTATATTTTTTAGCATCGGCGTTTAGCCTGTTCAATATTACCTTGACATAATGTAGATCGAATTATAAATTCAACCATTGTTTGGTTCTGGGGCTGGAGCTATTTAGCAAGTATTCAAGTAAGTAATCATAACCACATTTTTTAACTTTCAAAATTTCAACCATCTTTTAATTTTAATACAGTGGAACCCCGATAAGTCGGCCCCAGATAACCCGGAAGTCCGGCTAACCCGGACCGATTTTCATCAGACAAAAATTTAACAAATAAACAATTTAACAATTTTATCAAATAAAAATGTATGTAGGCCAAATAATATTTCAGAGATAATGTGTATCTGTGTAATTTGAACACATAAGTACAATAGTAAAAATGATTCATGCACACGGCGGCAGCCAGAGCGACCGTCTCAGCTTATCGGAAAGAACAGACACCTGTCTGTATTCCTTTTTCTTTATTTATGTCAAACTGTCTTAGCATTGTTTAAAAAAGACGTGACTATTTAAAAATTCTTGTATTGTGTGTAGTACAGCCTATTAATCACTTCCGTTCTGTAATGTAATCGTGCTTCAGATTGTGTTTGCTTTGTCTACGTAATGGTAACAAAACGTAAAAATGTTGCAGTCTGCAGTGACAATGGAAAAGAAACTTGAAACATTAGGTAGGATTGATAAAGACGAATCTTTAAAATAAATTTATTGCAGCATCATAATATGATATTATGCTACCATAGGTCTGGTCTGGATCCCGCGTATGAAAAAAAAGTTGATTAATAGCAAGCTAAAAATTTATTAATAGCTTAAGGGTGTCTAGTCGGATAAACTTTGATATATGAGAACACTGGAACAGGGGCAGTTTTAATTGTGGAACAGGTCAAAAATTTGGAACGGTCAGAACACGAAAATGGCACATTTGTTTTGTCCGACAGAACAGACATAAACTCTCCGAACAGAGATTAAACTCTCATGCAAAAATCAGACTGCTATTTATCACCTGTCATAATTCCTGTCATTTGACATATTCTACATGTTCCACTCATTAAAACGCCAATTTGGTGATAAATAGCAGTCTGATTTTTGCATGAGAGTTTAATCTCTGTTCGGATAGTTTAAGTCTGTTCTGTCGGAAAAAATACATGTGCCGTTTTCGTGGTCTGACCGTTCCAAATTTTTAACCTGTTCCACAGTTAAAACTTCCCCTGTTCCAGTGTTCCCATATATTAATGTTTGTCCGACTAGACACCCTTAAGCTAATAACAAATTTTCAGCTTGCTATTTATCAATTTTTTTTGTACGCAGGATCCAGACCTACCATATTATGGTGTCTATACATCTCTACAGTATGACTGAGTTTTTTACCAAGAAATGAACAAAACTCTACACTCTATACAACTATACGTAATTTAGATGTGTACTGTGCATATGTGTTTCATGTTTTTGTAATTGTAATGGAGGTTATTTATTAATTTTTACTATATTCTCCGGCTAACCCGGATTTTCGATAACCCGGATCGGCCGCGGTCCCGATTAATCCGAGTTATCGAGGTTCCACTGTAGTGGGATTACTTATTTTATTGTAGATTCACTGATGATGGACTGATAGGTTCGAAAACGTTCTGAATTGGACACATTTTATTCAATCCATTGGGATTTTTAAATTTTAATAAATATACCAATTACATAGATGTGGTTTTTTACTTCATGTGAGAGTTTTTTAACTATGTATATGGTATACAGTCAACCTAGGGAACTTCCCTTTTAGTCAATTTATCCATTTTCGGACTTATTATAAACGCGCGTTTTTTAGCGAGAGGGGGTGACTGTCACCCACACGTAAAATCAACCAACGGCACAAGTTCAACTTTGAAGTAGAGGGTAAGTAGAACCTAAATCCAAATTTTCATGCAATTCAGAAAGCCTGAAATTTACCCTGAAAATTACACTCCAAAACGGTCATTTACTGGGTTACTGTTAATAGGAGAGAATTTGCCGTAGTTAGTGTGATAGTGTTTTATAGAAATCAAAGGCATGTCTCTAAAGAATTCTAGTGCTACATCTAAAGTTGATAAGACTTAATAAATCAGAATAGTCATTGGTATCGTCAAGTAGTTTATAGAGAACAAGCTGAAAATGCGAGCATTATCATAACGAAAACTTTGTATATTTATATATATATAATCCTAAACCCATTTACCCTAAGGTGTCGGGTGTAATGTCTTTAGTTAGTTGCATGCACAATTTTTCTCCATTGCTTCTTATTCTTTGCTTGGTTTCTTGCTTGTTCTTTGCTGATTCCTCGTGTTTCTAGGATTGAGGTTACATTATCATCCCATGTCTTCATTGGCCTGCCCCTTGGTCTCTTGGTTTGTCTTCTGGCTTCCCATACTTTTTTAACTGGTCTTTCTTGGTTCATTCTAACCATGTGTCCATACCATCTCAATTGGGCCTCTTAAATTTTTTTAATAATTGGTTGGACCTTAAGATGCTCTCTGACTGCCTCATTTGTAATTCTGTCTAACCTGGTTATACCCATTATTCTTCTAAGAAATTTCATTTCTATGCTCTGTATTTTCGATTTTAACTTATCAGTAAGCGTCCAACTTTCACTACCAAAAGTTAAAATCGGCACAAACACCGTCTTGTATATGGATACTTTGGCTTTTTGTGATACTTCTTTTTTTGACAGAAACGTACTTTTGATTGCGTGGTACATCCGAGCGGCACTTTCTATTCTGGAACTTATTTCAGTTTCTTCAGTTCCTCTGCTCTCTATTTGTACTCCCAAGTATTTGTAAGTATCGACTTGTTCAAGTGTATTTCCGTTGATTGTTATCTTCATTTGTTTTCTACTTTTTCCACATACCATTACTTTCGTCTTCTCATTATTAATTCTCAGATTTCGTTTAATTAGTGCAGCGTTCCATACTTGTAAATTTCGATTGAGTGCTTCTTCATTTTTCCCAAATATGACTAGATCGTCTGCGTATGCACACTCTGAGATCCACACTGCTTTTAAATTTCTATGTCGGCATATAACTTTAATGTTTCTGCTCTAGTTTCTTTAATTATGT
Source organism: Diabrotica virgifera virgifera (assembly GCF_917563875.1). NCBI lineage: Eukaryota > Metazoa > Arthropoda > Insecta > Coleoptera > Chrysomelidae > Diabrotica > Diabrotica virgifera. The sequence goes on from NC_065444.1 coordinate 108,152,413, forward strand.
CATCCAAGACAATGTTAAACAGTATGGGGCCTAGGACTCCTCCTTGACGTAGACCTTCATTTACTATGAACTCTTCGGATTCCATATTATCGGTTCTGATTCTGTTCCTTGTATGTCTATATATGCTCATAATGGCTTGCCTGAGTTTGATTTTCACACCTTTCTTTTTTAAACATATGTCAATCACCTTCCTTGGAGTACTATCAAATGCCTTTTCTAAGTCTATAAAGGCTTGGTATAACTCGGTGCTTGAGTTCCGTGCATTTTGTATTAATTTCTTGATAGTAAAAATGTGATCTTGGATGCTTCTGCCTTTTCTAAATCCACTCTGTGATTGTTCCATTTTAGAATCAACTTCTTGTAAAAGACGTTTTTCTAGTATTCTCTCGTATACTTTGGATGGGATGCTCAGTAGTGTTATTCCTCTGTAGTTGCTACATTCGCGTCTGTCACCTTTTTTGAAAATGGGTAGAATAACTCCCACTTCCCAATCTTTTGGTATTTGGCTCTCACTCCATGCCCTATTACACACTTTTGTTAGCAGTTCAATGCCCTTGTCGCCCATGTTTTTAAGCATTTCCGCTGTGATTTTATCAAATCCAGCCGCTTTACCTTTCTTAAGCTTTTGTATGATTTCCTTTGTTTCCGCTATAGTTATTTCGTCTTGAATTTGGTCTTCCTGCTCTACCTCTTCTGGTTCTTCTGTGATAATGTCCACATCGTTTTGGATATTCAGTAGATCCTCGAAATATTGCTTCCATCTCTCTAGGATGTGGTCATTGTCATGAAGTAAGTGTCCTTCTTTGTCCCTTATTTGCTTTGGTGTTTGTGGAGCCTTTTCGGTTCTTAAATTCTTCAGGGTTTTAAAGAATAACTTTTCGTTAGAGTGGTAGTCTTCTTCCATCTTGTTTCCGAATTCTTCCCAACTTTTCCGTTTCGCTGCTAGTACCATATCTTTGACTTTGATTCTTTGCAGTTTGTATATTTGGTAGTTGTCTGCGGTTTCGTTCCTTAAATAATTTTTCCAAGCTATCTTCTTAGACTTCACTTCTGCTTTTATTTCATTGTTCCACCAATTTGTACACTTTTTGCTTCTGTTATTCCTTGTTATCCTGCATACTTGTTTACCACCGTTTAGGAGTGCTTCTTTCAGTATTTGCCAAGTTTGGTCTAAGTCACCGTCATGTTCAGCGTGCTCTGTTAGGTAGTTATTAACGTAGTTTTTAAACTTGTTTGCTGTCTCCTTGTCTGCTAGCTTATGTGACCTGATTACTTCTATAGTAGGTGTATCATGAGCTTTACTTGTTTTCTTGGTCTCTTTCGTTATTAATTCTTGTCGCACTCCCAAACTGGTCCTGGTTACAACTAGATAGTGGTCACTATATAATTCAGCTCCTCGTTTTACTCTTACGTCCTTAATACATTGCCTTGCTGATCTATTTACTAACACATAGTCTATGATGGATCTTTCGCCTCTACTTTTGACTTCTCTTGTATATTTATGTGCATCTTTGTGTTTAAAAAACGTGTTCATTATTATTAAATCATTTTCTCTGCATATATCAATAATACGTTCCCCATTGTCATTTTTTATTTCTTCTCCATATGGTCCTAATACATCTTGGGTATGTTCATCTCTTACACCCACTCGACCATTTAGATCCCCCAGTACTATAGTATTGCCTTCTAAACTGTCTATTATTTCTGAAGCCTTGTCCCAGAATATGTCTTTGCTAGCTGCTCTTTCGTCATCATTTATTCCATATATAACGATGATATTGACTAGTTTGTGTTCCTCGGTTACCAGTCTTATCTTTAAAATTCTTTCGGAAATGCATTCCCAATCTTTAATGTTATTTATTAGGTTGCTGTGTATCAGGCAGCCTACCCCTTCTTTTGTCCTTTCGCCAAGTGACACTCCACTGGTGATGAGGAAGTTTCCATTGTCTAAAAAGTGTGTGTTTTTTCCCTTCTTTTTGGTCTCTGTTATACCCAGTAAGTCTATTTGATGTTTCTCGAATTCTTCAGCAAGTTCGACTTCTTTGCCGTTGAGACCTCTGACATTCCATGTTGCTAATGTCCACCCTTTGGGCTTTAGCACTGCTCTTGTGGGTTTTAAATAGTTACTGTTTATATCCTCGCTCGTTGCAGACTGCATTTTTATGGGTTTACTCTTTTTTGTCTCTCGTTGCTCACGTCCTTGGTCATTATTTATGGATCTATCTTTGTCTTTACTACCTATTCTATAATTGTTCGTGTCCATTGTCATTGCCTCGTTTGTCATAGTATTTCCGGCATATTTGTTTACTAGTTTTTTGACCCCATTTTGACTAATTTGTCCTCTTTGTTGTCCCATTTCCAGCCGACCTTGTTGATCCATATTTTATTTCCTCCAAGTCTTACATCGCTTCCTTTCTCCTTTTCTTCTTGCGCAAGTTTTCTAATTATTTTCTGAATTTCTCTCTCTTTATTCGTAGTATCATCATTGATGTATACTTTTCCTTCTTCAACATGTCTTAGTTTGGATTTATTTTTCATAACCTTTACCTTCTCTTCATGTTCTGCTAATTCAATCAGACAGGTTTTCTCCCCCAATTTGTATGCATTTTTAATTTTAACATCTATCTTCAAATTGTGTTTAATGAAGTTGCTCATTCCCTCTTTTAAGACGCTTTGATCGTATGTTTCAATTGCTAGTCCACTCATGACTACATTGTTCTTTCTTCTTTGTTTTTCCATAAATTCAATAGTTTCCTTAACTTCATTTAACTCCTTTTTGATTTCCATATTTTCTTTCTTCAGGTCTTTATTTTCTTCTCTTAAAGTCTGGTTATCAGCAATTAGTCTTTCTATTGCTTCATTACTTCTGTTTTGGTTTCTCCTTATTTATTTGATGTCACTTGCCAGAATGTTCATCATGTCTATTAATTTATCCAGTTTTGTCTCCTCATGGTTATCTATTGTTTTGGATGAAGTCTTGGAGAGTTTTCGACTCTTCGTTGACCTTTCTTCTTCGTTATCTGAACCCTCATCTCTTGTCCTCCTTTTTGTGCCATCATCCGTTGTTCCGTCACTGTCCAGACATTTTTTATTTTCCAGGTATCTGTCCATTTTCGGCGCCAAGCACTGCTTTCCACCTCAACAGTGCAGAGAAAACAATGCCTACCGTTTCACTGTGATACTTTATTGTTTTTATTCTGTACTCAGAAATTCTTGTCAGTTTGGCAACGTCGCTTTAAAATCGGACAAGATTAAGATGTAATTACCGGTTCAATTGTTAATACTTCACTAATTATCAGTTAACCTTGTTTATTTGTTTTTAACTCACTCAAATGTTTTTTAATGTTTTACGGCCAAACCTTATCACTGTCATTAACATATTATTATAATTATACACTTTGTCTAATTTCACTAAATTATTTCTCGTTGTAACTCTCGAATTTACGGGATAATCACGGACGAAAAATAACAAAGTATTTTACCATACACTCCCACGTTGCCACTCCTACTCCAACTTTGTATATTTACGTATTTTAATTCATAATATGGAAAATTTCTATTATGAAAAGTAGTTTAAAATTAATAATTATGTTTTAATGTGCAATTATATCATTCTAATTTAAATGTTATGAACTACAAAGGTAGTTTACTCTTGATCGAAATTCATATTTTTTATATACAGTGGAACACCGATAAGTCGGCCCCCGATAAGCCGGAAGTCCGGCTAACCCGGACCGATTTTCATCAGACAAACATTTCAACAATAAAAATGTACTGTCCGTTGCAAGATAATTCGGATGGAATTCCCCAGATTATTTTGGGATTGATATCGGCCCAGTCTCTTAATCTGGGGAATTCCATCCGAATTATCTTGCAAGGGATAGTATGTAATATAATATTTGAGAGATAATGTGTATTTGTGTAATTTTGAGGGACGGTTATTGTCTCGGATTTATCGGACACAACAGGCACCTGTTATTCCTTTATTTATTTCAAACTGTTTTAGCATTGTTTAAAAAAGACTAAAAGACTATTTAAAAAATTCTTTTTTAAACAATGGGCTTAGTTTTCACTGTTCATAACATCGTTCCGATTGTGACTGTATTGTGTGCAGTACAGTCTTGTATTGTTTGCTTCCGTTGGCTTAGGTTTTTGTTTGCGTGTTTTTAATAATTTTGATGTGTAGTATATGTTATATCAATTATAACGGAGTTTATCTGTAAGTATACCGTATTTTATTAATTTTTACCATATTCTCCGGCTAACCCGAATTTTCGATAACCCGGATCGGCCGCGGTCCCGGTTAATCCGAGTTATCGAGGTTCCACTGTACCTCGTATAAAATTAATAAAATTTTATATATGATGGTTGCATCATAAATGTTAAAACATAAAGAGCTTTTTATGAAGAATAATTTTTCTTTGTCAAATTAAAAATAAAAGAGTTATAAATGAAAATGTTGGTATCCATAATTTGAGAAAAATCTTCAAATATTTTTTTCCATCAGAAGGATGTAATTGCACATATCAGACCATAATTTTTTATACCAAACAATATTATTTCATATACTGTCGGTTCGCTAAACTCAGACACAACTGGCTAGTGATTTTAGTCAATAATTTTGCCAATTCGACAAAAAAATAATTTCTAAATAGTTAGTAATTTTGCCAATTTCGGCAAAATTCTCAAAAAACAAAAAAATTACCTACTAAAATCACTAGCCAGTTGTGTCGAGTTTAGCGAACCGACTAGGTATATTTTAATTTCATAGCAAATGGAACAGTCCATTTATCATAAAGGGGAGGCCGTATACTAGTATAAACCTTTTTAAAACTGTTAATAAATTATTGCTTTTAAAATATTATACTCAAATTGTATTTTTGAACATCTTATTTATTTTATATAATAATTAAATTCACTATCAAATGTCATTGATGTTTTATAAATACTTAATTTAAAATTTAGTTTGACATTCACGAAGTGTCAAACTCAAATGTAAATAATCTATGCTTTGCTTAACAAATCGAGATTTAAAAACTAGCCTACTTAATAGCAACGATTTCAGCTGGACGTGTAGAAAATAAACCGATTGTGACGTCACATTTTAGACTTTGAGATCGTTTATCTCGAAGACGGTTAGAAATATCGAAATGCCGTTTTCAGATTTGGATTCAGAAGAAAAAACTACATAGGAATCCATCGATAAATCTGATCTGAATATTGCAGGAGCGGCAACGCAATAGCACACACACTTTTGCGAATTTATAAACGAAATGTTTTCGTTGAAAACTAATCACATTTAGTTCTATAGTCTTCTAAGGATTCAGGAAGAAAGGAAGATATAAAATTCTATATGTGGGTACCGAAAGATCTCGTAGAGTTTCTTGTGATAAAACCTACGGTGATTACGGTATGCTTTATTTGACAGATTGTTGATGTGAGGGATAAATGGCAAGGAACTGTCAAATAACACCACCAAATCTCTTATTTCAGTCACTCTTAAGAGAGAAGGAAACAACATTATTTTTAGATTTGCTAAAGGGAGTAACAAAACACTTGTCTTTATTCAACTGGAGACCATTGGAAAGAGACCAATTCTATAGGGAAGTCAGGTCTGTTTGGATCCTTAGACAATCAAATAGATTTGAAACTTTAAAATATAGCTAGGTCATCAGCAAATAGCAAAAATTGACAAATCTTTGTTACCTCAGAAATATCTATAATAAACAAGTTAAAGAGAAGAGGACCCACATGTGAACCTTGTGAGACCCCTGAACTGATTAAGATAGAAATCGAAAATGAATCCTTTATAAAAACGAACTGAACTCGTTCATCAAGATAACTATTTAACCCTGAAAGAAACCACTCAGGAATGCCAATACATCTTAATTTAAAGATGAGTAAGTAATGGGTTATTGTGTCAAAACTCTGCATCTAAACATTCTGTTTTATTCTTTCAAAATTTCCTATACAAGTGTTTTCTATTCTCTCATGATCTCTTGTAACAATTATTCTTTAGCTATTAACGGATCTTCCTCTTCCGTCTAATTAGTATTCGAGTGCTTGTGTGGTTATATTATTTCGGTCCTTCCTTATTTCCAATCCATTTCCTTCTTTTAACCGTGACTGTTATTTTCTCTTGATTTGTTCTTCTCCATAGATCTACGTTTATTTTTTATCCAGTCAGTATATTTTTAGGATTTGTCTCAACGATTTATTTATAAAGGTTTATAATTTTTTAGTAGTTGTCTCTTTCTGTCTTCAAGATTCTGCGCCATAAAAAAAATATACTCTTAATACAGCAGTTAAATATTTTGATTTTGGTTAATTCTGATATATCGCATGTATTCCAGATTTTCTCTAATGAGTTATATGCATGCTGTGCCTTTACTATTTTTTTTTTCTACATCTGATCTACTATATTTTCCACAGATATGTAAAGTTATGTACCTCCTCTATTTGTCTTCTATTTATTTTAATTTTAGTTTCTTGGTTGCTGTTTTTGAAGAGTTTTGTTTCTTTTGTATTTATCTTCAGGCCCATTAAGTTGGAGTATTTTTCAAGCTTGTGGATCTTCTTTGGCACATGGTTACTATGTTCGGTTAGAAGACAAATGTAGTCTGCGAACTCTAAGTCCTTCAACTGATCATGCAAATTCCACCTAATACTTGTTTTTTACAGCTCACTTTCTGAATGTTAAACATTTAGTAAGTATTGTAATTAAGTTTTGCCTTACCACTATAAAAACAAAGTACAAACTGAAATAGGCAGGCAAATACATCAATGTAATTGAATGAATTTGTTTTAATTGAAGATAAATATCTGGTTTATAATAACCTACCTCTCCATCTAACTCTTCAGTACTTTTTTCAATAAACCTGATGTATCCAATTGGTCTGGGTGGAGCATCACAGATGTTATAATCTTCAAGCTCCTTAAATTCTGCTTCTGGCAATTTAATTCTTGGTTCTTCAATGCTAACTTCATTTACCAGTGTTTCATCTTCCAGAAAATCTTCCTTGGACATTACCTCTAATTCATCATTTATATTCCATCTGCAAGCTACTCCATTTACTTCAAACTGTACCATTTTCTGTGCTTCTTCAAAAGTTAGGGGTTCTGGAGCAGCAGTTTGTGGAGTTTGTGTAATCTTGGATTTGGATTTTTGTCTGTTACCTACAATATTATTATAAAAATACATTAGATTAAACTTTTAAACTATAAATAAACCTATAAATAATTAAAGAGACTTTTAAAAGACTTTTGGGTCACCCTTGATACGAACTTACAGCTTTCTCATCATCTAGACAATGTTGTTAATAAGGCTTTCCAGATACTTGGTTTTATTAGAAGATGTACCCAGGATTTCACAAATATTACAGCTTTAAAAACCATCTACTGTGCCTTGGTCTGTCCCCATCTTGATTATGCCTCCTGTGTATGGTCTCCTTTTTATGGAGTACATACTCATACTAATGCTCTTCAGTTAGTTGAACATAAATTTTTTAAAACAAATTACATATAGACTTAATATTTTGGACAACTACAATGATGCAGATATTCTTAATATCCTAAATATGGCACCAATCACTGCCAGTCATAAGAGAAGGGATCTCATTACTTTCTACAACATCCTACATGGAAAAACTGGAACTCCAGAGCTTATTCAAAAAATTAATATTCATGTCTCACTAAGAACAACTAGGATTACAGTTAGTTACCCTTTATCCATTACCCAATCCACCATACTAACTATGGTCTTAACAACTTCCTCACTAGAAATGCCAGAGTAGCAAACCAGCACCTTAACAATGACCTCTTTCAAAAATAGCAAATTCCTGAGTCAGGTTTTAGTAAACATTAATTAAGTAAGACTTATTATTCTGTAATCTAAAACCCTAACATAAATTGTAATTAGGCTTTGCCCACTTATAAATAAAATAAAGCAGATTATTGTTTTTATCCAATTTTGAAAAAATGTGAAAACACTGAATTATCCACATCCGTCTGTCTGTCTGTCAGAATGATCAATTAGGTGTCAAATAAAAGCTTATAATCCACGGATGGTACTAAAGGTGAGAAATTTGACCTAGGACTTCCGGATTTTACTTCCGGTACTGTTTTAACCCGGTATTGGTCGCTATATTAGATTTTCTCTCACGGTTTCAGAATATTACACAACTTTTTTCTGGTAAATTACCCATGCTGTAGTTCCTTCTAGTTTCCTAATTGCCCTTCTTCTACAATCGAATAGACTCGTCTGCTCAGATGGTGGATCAGTTGACTTAGTATGGTCAGATTGTTAAGTCAGTGCACTTCATGTGAGATATTCTCTCATAGTGCGACCACCGTGTATAATATTATTTAGCATTATTTTTTATCATTATTCTATGTTATAGCATTATTTTATTTTGTATTTGCAGTATGAATCGTGCAAAGATAATTTTAGAACTTGCCCTGTTGCAAGACAATACAATAAGTTACTATAGTCTGTCCCACCTTGACTTTAGGGACCGTTCAAGTATTACGTAACGCAGGTTGCGGGGGGTTAAAATTCTTCAAAAATTGCGTTAAGCAATAGTTACAACTCCCATAAGAGTGCGTTACGTGGGGGGGGGGGGGGTTAAAAATCTTCAAAAATCGCGTTACGTAATACTTGAACGCCCCCTTACGGTATAAGGAACATAGGCAATGCAGTCCTTATGAGAGTTGTTAGCGCAGTGATGCCCATTTTATCAAAAAGAATTTTTAATCGAACATTAGAGAAATTAAATTAAAACTGTTTTAGAAAGGCAATCTACAATTTTAGGATTCATATGCGTAATAACTATAGTATATCAAATAAACTTAAACCGCATACAAATCCTAAAATTGTAGATTGCCTTTCTAAAACAGTTTTAATTTAATCTCTCTAATGTTCCACTACAAATTCTTTTTGAAAAAATCGGCATCACTGTGCAAAAAACTCTCATAAGGACTGCATTACCTATGTTCCTTATACTGTAAAGTCAAGGAGGGATGGACATAGTACAAATTTGAAATTAACATATGTATATACTTACATACAGAGAGAGTCTGTAATTTGGAATAAATTCAATATCTCAAATACTAATTGTTTTTTTGAAAATTGCTCAGACCCGTCGATTAGTATTTCAAATTTTCCTTTTTTACATACAATAATAATGTATACAGGGTGTCCCAATTTAGAGATATGACGTCATCGTTGATTTTCTTAAATGGCAACACTGTCATTTTGATAGCTATTTTGATAGGGTGTGTAAAGTTATACATCACTGCAAAATATCAAATTTTTATTCTCTACCATTTACAAGATAATAAAAAATAACAAAGTTATGTCTGTAATTTGGAATAAATTTAAATAAAATAATAATGTATACAGGGTGTCCCAATTTAGAGATATGACGGCATCGTTGATTTTTTTAAATGGCAACACTATCATTTTGATAGCTATTTTGACAGGGTGTGTAAAGTTATACATAACTGCAAAATTTCAAAATTTTTATTCCCTACCATTTATAAGATAATAAAAAATAACAGTTATGAAAAACAAGTAATCAAATAATAATGAAATTATTTCAATTAAGCAAATGCTCATAATATTGCCCATTGACCATTTGATAATAATTGAGGGCAACATTATGAGCATTTGCTTAATTGAAATAATTAAATTCAATTATTATTTGATTACTTATTTTTTAAGACTTTGTTATTTTTTATTATCTTGTATATGGTAGGGAATAAAAATTTGAAATTTTGCAGTTATGTATAACTTTACACACCCTATCAAAATAGCTATCAAAATAACAGTGTTGCCATTTAAGAAAATCAACGATGACATCAAATCTCTAAATTGGGACACCCTGTATACATTATTATTATATGTCAAACATGACAAATTTAAATACAAATCGACGGGTCTAAGCATTTTTTAAAAAAACAAATAGTATTTGAATTATTGAATTTATTCCAAATTACAGACATAACTTTGTTATTTTTTATTATCTTGTATATGGTAGGGAATAAAAATTTGAAATTTTGCAGTTATGTATAACTTTACACACCCAATCAAAATAGCTATCAAAATGACAGTGTTGCCATTTAAGAAAATCAACGATGACGTCATATCTCTAAATTGGAACACCCTGTATACATTATTATTGTATGTCAAAAAGGACAATTTGAAATACTAATCGACTGGTCTGAGCAATTTTCAAAAAAAACAATTAGTATTTGAGATATTGAATTTATTCCAAATTAGACTCTCTCTGTATATTGAAATATTAAAATAAATATTATTTTTACATCTTTAGATTAAAATGTACAAGCGCATCAACAGTCACATTATGTAAAGCTAATAATAACTTTATTAAGCTTAAAAGCTATTTTGAAAATTAAAAAAAAGGCAAAAGTTGGATATGTGAGACAAAATCTCAAGCGCGACCACTGACGTAAAAGCCAACCTAGCGACCAATGCAACCTAGCCACCGTACAAGTACAGTGGACTCTCTCTATAATGAACACTAAGGTTTCACTTATAGCGAGGTACATTAGGTGTCCCATGAAATTCCTATTGAACTATAACCTTCTATGACGAGGCATACCTATTTGGTTATAACGAGGCAAAATGAAATCAAAGAATATGTTTCTTTACCTGTTTTTAGCACAGTAATTTCTATAAATAAATACCCCAACTGCCCGTATATAGAAATGCCCAACATCTGTGTTATTAGCGAGGCCAGTGCTGTAATAAACTCTGCCGCCTGTAATAAACTTCTTCCTGTTTATCAACTGATACTGAATATTGTAGGAAATTTACAATTTACAATGGCGAAGTCTCATTGTTCACTGTTCAGGTCCACCATCGAAACCTAATAAACTATGTAAGAGACATCAAAACATTTCAATATTATTGCTGTCTGATATACCAAGATCCGCTTATAACGAGGTAATTAATCTGCCATTTCAGTTCTCATTATAGAGGGAATCTACTGTAATATATTATTCGACGTGCCTTCACAAGATGAGAACAAATATATACTTCTGGTTTCATGACTGTGTGTCCATCTGTCCGCAAATATAACTCCTCCGTTAGTAATACAGATAGAATGACAAATGAGGTGTCAAATGAAAGCTTATAACCCTAAGATGGTATTAAAGATGAGAAATTTGACACCGGACTTCCAGTTTTAGAGTTGCAACCGGAAGTAGGTACTGTTTTAACACTGAAATAGTACATATAAGCGATATCTCATTCAACGTGTCTTAGCAAGATGAGACAAAATATACCTTTGTTTTTGAAGATATTCTTCTTTAGCGGCGAATCGATTGAGGGTAAAATTTGATTGATCCGCGCGCATGCGCACACCGACAGTATGGTAAGTTGTTATACAGGCTCTGATTGGGTGTTGAAATTTTGAAATGATCTGTCAATAATTGTTCAATATGGAGGTTATCGGTAAACAAAAATATTGTATAATATTAGTTTTTATTGATGTGTGGACAGAAATAAAATCAAATTTATAATTATAGTGACTTTTTAAATAGTTTTGAAAAGCCGCAGGTAAGTTTTGTTTTGTTTTTTTATTTCCACGGGACAAGCCCAATAAAGTTACAATTGTTTACAAATTTTGGAACAATTTAGTATACTAAATATAAGTCATAACACATAAAATATAATAGTTAAAATAGTTAACATAAATAATATAAATTACATACAGAACAAATTAGAAACAGACTGGTAAAGGTGGACATAACAAAACAATTAAGAGGCAATATTAATTTGTTGTAAGTCACGTATAAATTGGTTGGGTGTGGAACTAAAATTAAGCCTCTCGGTATTTTGATTTGCTAGACGTAACATTCTAGTTATAGGTTCATTGAGGCCATAATTACATCGATGAAATGGTACATGAAAAGTGGTTTCGACTGCATTTCGAGTACTGTATGAAGGAACTTTAAAACCAACCTTAGACAATAAATAATGACTATTTGCTGTACCATTTAACAAACTATATAGAATTTTCAAATCATGGTGACAACGACGTTCTTCATGGTATTGATATTTATAAATGCTCTAATTTCGTCATAACTGTAAAACCTGTTACTCCCAGTAATAGCTCTAATTTTAAATCCCAAAAACCTAAGGAATTTGTTTTGGACCTTTTCAATTTTTTCTGCGTAAACATTATAGTAAGGTGACCAAATACTACAACAGTATTCCAAGTAAGGTCTAACAAGAGAACAGTATAACAATTTTAGGGTATTGGGACTTTTAAAATCATAGCAGTTTCGTTTCATGAAGCCAAGCATCTGTAAAGCCTTTGAAATAATAGAATCAATATGATCTGCGAATTTTAGCGACTTGTCAAACAGTATTCCAAGATCTCTTATTGTATTAACACAATCTAGTGATGTGTTATCAAGTTTATATTCAAACGGAATACACGTTCTACCTTGATAAAAACTAATTTTATGACACTTTTTGACATTTAGCTCCATTTCATTTTCTTTACACCAAGTCTGTATTTTATTTAATTGAAATTGCAGATTTTCGGAATCGTCAGGACTAGATATTTTCGAAAAGATTTTTAAATCATCCGCAAACAAAAGTTTATCACAGTTTATATCTGCAATATCATTTATAAATATAATAAATAATAGCGGACCCAGATGTGAACCCTGAGGGACCCCAGAACTGACAACTACATCCTGAGATAGACAATCCTGGATCCTAACTGCTTGGCGCCTTCCTATTAGGTAGCCTTCCAGCCATTCAAGCAGTTTCCCATCTACTCCAGCAGCTTCTAATTTAGACAATAGGATGTTATGATTTACCCTGTCAAATGCTTTGGAGAAGTCTGTATAAATAGAATCAATTTGATACCCACCCTCCAAAGCACTTGACAACGCATCCAAATAGCAAAGAAGATTTAATTCCGATGATTTGTGTTTCTGAAAACCATATTGCTCATCTATTGGAAACAATTTGAAACATACCGAGAGGCAGTAGGACACTAAGCTTTCAAATAACTTAGGAATGGTACTTAATATAGAAATCGGTCTATAATTTGTAATGTCAGATCTACTACCAGCTTTATGTATTGGCATTAAAAAACTTAATTTCCATGGATCAGGAAAGTAACCAGTATACAATGAAGAATTAAAAATTTTCCACAATGGTCTTGCCAAAATAAAACTGCATTTCTTCAAAACTATAGGAGGTATTTTGTCAGGACCAGCACCTCTGTTCACATCTAACGTCATCATCCTTTCATATATTTGAGATATTGTAATATTACATGAATTAATCGTTATATTGGTGGTGGGAGGTAAAACACGTTTACTGATTACTTTCTCAGAATAAACTGATGAGAAATATAATGCAAAAGCATTTGCAATATCACTTGGAGTTGTATAAGTGATATTGTTCAAAGACATTTCATTTGGTAAACCTGTCCTCGTTCGTTTTGAATTTATGAATGACCAAAACGATTTAATGTTACTATGAATGGAATTCTCAGTTTTTTCTATAAAGTTATTTTAGTTGTTAGAGTTTTTGTTAGAGCTTTACATTTACTTCTAAGGCTCGAGAATGCATTATAATCATTTAGAGAGGAACTAACTTTAAATTTTAAATGTGATAACTTCTTTTCAATTACTAGTTTCTTTAGTTCTGGCGAGAACCATTTTGGAAACTTTTTTGTTGACATTATTTTTTTTTGGCACAAAAATTTCAAAAGCACAGTACATGACTTCATAGAATGTATGTAACATTTTATCTAGACTTTGATTTTCAAGAATTTGATCCCAGTTAACACAAGAAAGGTAATCATTCAAGGCATTAAAATCAGTGTTATTAAAATCCAAATAGTAAGAGCTGTTCAGGTTTGTTGAGCAGCCATTACTACAAAGAAAATCTTTTATGGCAATGTTCAAGGCAGGATGATGCCTATCTAATGGAACTATTTCCTCATCAGAAGCCATAACTTGAATAGAACTGTCATTAGCAAATATCAAGTCCAATAAAACCCCACGAGAATTGGATATTGTGTTGATTTGAAATAAATTGTGAAAATTACATAGATTTGACAATATCCAAGCAGATTGAGTTTCATTAGGAGTACAATATTGACCAAAAGTAACATTGGAAGACAGTTCATCATTAGACCACATAATGTTTGGCAGATTAAAGTCTCCGAACAAAAATAGTTTGGAAGCTGGATACTTCTCACTAACTTCATCAACACTTTCACTGAATTCGATATATACAGCTGGTTCCGCTTTGGGTGGAATATAGACAGTTCCAAATATTGCCATAGACTGACCACTGCCAATAGTAATAAACACCTGTTCAATATTACTGCTGCTTACAAATAGGGCACTCGAGATTGACTTCCTGACCGCAATCAAAACACTGCCACCCCTAGTGTGGATGCTAGTTTCACTTGATCTATCTTTTCGGTTTACAATGTAACTCTCCATACCAAGTTCAGAGTCTAGAAAATCAGCAGTCAGCCAAGTCTCAGTTAGAATAATTACATCATAGGAACAATGTGAAATATTTAATAAAAGAGTCTGATGTTTAGTTCGAAGCCCATTTGTATTTTGGTAATAAACATTTAAGTTATTATGAGGCTTCTTTAAGTAATTCTAAATGTTTCAGTTGGAAATACCTAATAGTTTCAATACCTATCTATTTGGAAAATGTAAACAAAATAATGTAGTTACCTATTAGTAGGCAATGCTTTAATTTACATAATCTGATTACGAAGAAACTTTCTACAAATCTTCATCTCATATATCTTTTTCTTACTCTATATTTTGTTGTATTTTATTTCGACAAAAATCAAACTAATAATTTTATTAAATTCATATAAATTTATGGTGTAAACCATAGGTTCTCAATCTGTGGTACATGTACCACTGGTGGTACATATCATTATTGGCGGTGGTACACAAAACACAGAAAAAATTAAAATAGTGGTACTTAGTAAGTATTGGTAATACAATTTAAAAATATACGTGGTACCAAAAATAATAAAAATATCTGTAAGTGGTACATCACTCAAAAAGGTTGAGAACCGCTGGTGTAAACGTTTAGTTTGTGTATATTCCCACATGACGTATACGAGAGTTTGGTGCAGTTTGAAATGGCGTCAACTTTCGTACGGCGCGGTAGACGTGAAGTGGGTTCAAGCACCAAGCAAGTTATTATTTTTTTATTTTTTTTTATAGATTTTATGATTGTAAGTATATTATTATATAATTTTTGAAGATATTCTTCTTTTTTGAAAGGGGTAGAAAAGCAAGTTAGTTTGATTTTTAAGTAAAATAAGTACAAATAACCTTTTAAGTATATTTACTTCGTTTAAATTACCTATTATATAATAGAAGAATATCTTCTTACGTGCGTACAAAGTACACACACATTCTTTTTTATATAATTTTCAGTTAAAAAGTTCTAACCGGAAGTGCCACATTATAGCCGCAGAAATAGTAGGTAGATGTGACACATCAATCGAAGCGTATTGAAAAGTATCAGAGTAATGATGACCCAAAGTTTAGTAAAAATGACTCAAAATTAGTGAAATTGTATATCAATACACGAAGCATTCAAATATCGACATCCAGTTCTACTTTAGATTAATTTGGGTGAAAACCTAGGACTTATATAATATATAAATTCGAGTTCAAAATGTCCTCTGTTTTCTGTAGGTATCCATTTCATAATTTTCTTTGGCAGTCTTTCCTCCCCCATTCTCTGAACATGTCCGTACCACGTTAATTGTCTCTTCTCAATGCATTCTACAACAATTTCCTGTAAATTCATTCTTCGCTTTACTTCCTCATTTCTAACCCGGTCCAAGCTTGAACCCGTGTTGAGCTGCCCCCCCCCCCCCACTTGCAAAAATCAAAAAACAAATAGCCCTGATTTATAAGCTATTTATGAGCTTTCATATTCCGCAAACTAAAAATTTTGAGCTCGTTCCACTGAACAGGAATTTAATACTTAAAAATAGGAATATTGAATCGGTTTTTGCGGCAGAATTACGAGCTATTTATGAGCTCTTGAAATTATATAGTTTCGATTTTTGAGCTCATCCCCTTCACCCACAAACAACCCTTTAATTGATTTAACTTAAGAGAAAAATGCCGAGAAAACTTAAAATATATCGTATTGCGGATATAATTCCTATAGCTTATATACTCTAAGAATAAACTATTAAATCACGTGCATTTCAATTATTGAGCTACAACCCCTTCGCAAGAAAACCACCCTATCTTCCCGGCTTAAGAGAAAGTTGTACTTAAAATGCATTAAATTAATTATTTATCGACTACATATCATTTAATAATTTATAAGCTTCCAAATTACGCGCATTTAGATCAGTAAATTGCAATTTATTTTGTATAGTGCAGTCACTGAAGGTAAAAATCAACGATTACCTTCAATTTCGGTGAACCTTCATCGATTTTCACGAAAATTGGTCAGTGGTTAGAGGATACGTCAAGAAACAAATGTGACATGGTAACACCTTGCGCCTTTACCCTGAGGGTGGATACCGCCCCTTCTCGGGGCTGAAAATTATTTTATAAAAAATAACTGCACAAATCAATAAAAGAACAAATTAAAAGCAAAATTTATTATATAAAGTTATTAAAATAAGTCAATACTTTTTAAGTTATTAAAGATCAAAGATTTTAATTATTCGTGAAAAAAAATGCATGTTTTGAAGCGGTTTTACGTAAATCACTTAAAAACTGTAAGTTTTTACAAAAAAGTTAATAGTAGTTTAATTCGTATAGCTTATATTCTAAGAATAAACTCTTAAATCACGCGCCTTTCGATTATAGAGCTACAACCCCTTCGCAAGAAAACCATCCCATATTCCCGGCTTAAGAGAGAGTTGTACTTAAAATAATTTAAATTAATTATTTGGCGACTACATATCGTTTAATAATTTATGAGCTCGCAAAATATACGCATTTCAATTATTGAATTGCCATTTTCTTTCTATAGTGCAGTCACTTAAGGTAAAAATCAACTATGACCTTCGATTCGGTAAATCTCCATTCATTTTCACGAATTGACAATAACAACTTGCGGTTTTAGCCTGGGGTATATGTCACCCCTTCTCGGGGGTGAAAATTACTTTATTACAAATAACCCCACAAATCGAGAGAGGGACAAATTGTAAGCAAAATTTGTTATATTAATGTTATTAATATATGTTGTTCTACTTTTGACTGAGTCGTATGCCTGTTTGAAGTCTACAAACACGTTGTGAACATCAATATCGTGTTCCCATGCTTTGCTCAAGATCTGTTTTACTGTGAATATTTGATCCAGTGTCGATCTTTCCAATAATATTTTCTGCTAGTGGTTGGAGCCGCTGGTTTATAATATACGTGAGGACTTTATATGCTGTACATAGTAGAGAGATTCCACGGTAGTTTTTGCACTGGAGTTTGTCTCCTTTTTTATAGATCGGGCATACTATACTTTTCTTCCAGTCGTCGGGTATTTTCTCTTCTTGCCATACGTCTCTGAGCGCGTGGATGTGACTTGCTAGGTGGTCGCCACCTACCTTATATAGTTCTGCTGGTATTTCATCAACTCCCAGAGCTTTATTGTTTTTCTGGGCCTTAATGGCTTCGAAAACTTCCTCTATGGTTGGAGCTTCTACTCCATTCTCTTCTACGTAGATCATACCCATTTCATCTTCCATGTCTACTTGAGTTCCAAGTAGTGTCTGAAAATAATGCTTCCAGGTTTCTGTGACTTTCTGTTGGTCACTGATTATTTGCCCACTTCCATCTTTACATAGACTTGTTTGAGGTTTATACCCACTTTTTATCTTTTTTAGGTATTCGTTAGCCCCTCTAATTTCGTTGTTTTTGAAATGTTCTTCCATTTTTTCTATTTGTCCATTTTCATAGACTCTCTTTTTATTTCTACATGTCTTGTCTGCTTTCTGTCTTGCGACTTCAAATAATGTTCGTCTTTCCCGTGTTCTTCTTGTTATGTACATTTTGTGTGCTTCATTTCTTTCCTCGATTGCTTGTCTGCACTCGTCATCAAACCATGCTGCTCTTCTCTCCTTTTTCTTGTTTCCCAGGGTGGACGCTGCTGCTGTCAGTACTGCTGTTTTGATATTAGTCCATTTGCCCTCTATGGAGTGCAGTTCTAGCGTCCTTAACTCATTTGCGACTTCTTGTTCGAACTTCTCTTTACATTCCTGAATCTTCAGTTTTTCCAGGTCCAGTTTGTTTGTTCTTTGTTGTATTTAGTTTCTTTTGCTGTTAACTCTGCATCTAAATTTGGTTTGTACTAAAAGATGGTCTGATCCACAGCATGCTCCTCGTCGTGTTCTCACATCGGAGATACTACTGGCTGCTCTTTTGTCTATCAGCACATGGTCAATTTGATTGGTTGTGGTTCCATCTGGCGAAATCCATGTCATTTTGTGTATGCCTTTATGTGGGAAGCATGTGGAACTTATAACCATGTTTTTACTGGTGGCAAAATTTATCAAAAACTCCCCATTCTCGCTTGTTTCATTGTGCAGAGTGTTTTCCTATTGTGCCATAGAACTGCGGTTCCTTGCCTATTTTAGCATTCATATCACCCATTATAATCTTGATGTCATTTTTTGGCGCATTATCATATACTATCTCCAGCTGTTGGTAAAAGCTTTCCTTTGTATGTTGCTCTTGATCTTCTGTTGGACAGTGAATATCATTGTTAGGTTGAAGAAGTGGGTGCGAATTCTCAACTTACATATCCTTTCACTGACTGCCTGGAAGTTGATGATTTTTGACTTAAAATCATTATCCACCACAAATGCGACTCCACATTCTTTGCTTCCTGGTTCCTTCCCACTATATAGAATTGTGTGCGTTTTAGTGTCCCTGACACCTTTCCCCAGTCATCTTGTCTCCTGAAGAGCAGTAATCATGATCTTATATCTTTGATCAGTTATTAGAATATCCCTATTATAGGAATATTATTTATTGACACGAAGGCAATTCCAATAAGCGGGTTCGACTGTAGTTTAGCATTGATCCCATCTGGACCCGGAGATCTTCTATTTTTTAGTTATTTAATTGCATTTTTTACTGCTACACTGTTTATGTTTATTTCTTCCCCTACAATTTGTATTTCCGTCTCTGTTGGTTGTGAGTACAGTAGACTCGCGATTATCCGAGGTAACTGGGACCGTGACTACCTCGGATACGGAAAAACTCGGTTAACACTGAGATTGGTTATATTGATAGAAAAACACGTAAATAATCATAACTGTGGATATTTTAATGACAAAATTAATACAGTACCGGGTGATCAGTTAAGGGTAGCGAGCGGCCATATCTCATAAGATATTGGTCGTATAGAATTGAGAAAAAAAAATCATGGTAAAAGTCGCCAAGAGAAATTGCTGGAAATTATTTTCGAGTTTATCAAACGTCCGCTAGAGGGCGTAACAACCAACACAAAGTAGAAAAATGGGATTTTTATAGAATTTTGTCCAATGAAAGTTTATCGATGATATCATTTTCATATTAACAGACCATTTCCCTACATTTTTTGTCTAAAACGTTTTGTTCTATCTATCAAAATAAAGCGGTGGGGGAAGTTCAATTGTTTTTTTAAACAAACCAAGATTTCTTCCGTTTCTTTTGACCGATTTTAGAAAACTTAGGCTCATATGAAAGAGCATAATTTGCACTACAAAACTCTTATTTGGTTTTTAATTTTTGACGTTTTCTGTCGCCGCTAGATGGCGTTAACTGAAATGGTAGCAAATTTTTGAGTTTTTTTCAAAAAAAAACAAATGTAATGATATATTAATTTTTATATATTTTAAAAGAGGATAAATTTCTCTATAATTTAATGAAAATAATTTATTATCTACCTTTTTTTGAACCGTTGATATTGACCAAAATATAATTTTATTACATTAAAAAATGGCACGCCACTGTTTTTTATCAAAATAAAAATCAGTTTTGTAATCTCTTATTATTTGCTAACAAAAAGAACCTCTTGACTTTTTTTCGTTAGACAAACGGTTTTGGATTGAAAAAATAAAATAGGTTTACATACTGATAATTATAAGGTTCAAAATTATTTTTAAATATTACATCTCACAATAATAAAATTATTACCTATTATTTTTATCATTAATAATTATTTAATTAGCGAGAGAATGCATTAGTTCATAATTTATTAATAATAATTATTATTATTTCATAAATTAAATTAAAAATCAAACTTAACTAACATCGCATTTAAGCGAAGCAGGCCATGATCTACGAAACTGAAAATAAAATGAAAGAAAACACCAAATTGTCAATCACGCTGATATTTATTTTGACAGTTCCTGCCATTGACATCTAATTTAATGTTATGTAAAAAGTATTTTTACAACAAATCATGCCTTTTACGAATGAAGAAGCCTTTGATATGTTGAGAATTTATTTTCAATGTTTTGAAAATGCGGCGATTGCTTCTAGGCAGTATGCACTGCGTTATCCCCTCTGTAGACGGCATTCGAGAATGGTTTTTCGTCGTTTAGCCTTACGTTTAAGGCAACATGGCCAAGTGCAACCAACTCCAACTTTGAGAAGAAATCGTAGAGTAAGAAGAGAAGATAACATTATAAATGTGTTGGCTTATATTCATGCAGACCCCCATTTAAGCATAAGAGAGATCTCCAGATATTTAGGAATATCCTATGGCTCAGTGCAAAAAATATTAATGGATTTTAAAATACATCAGTATCACGTCGTGATTCATCAATCCTTAAAAGAGACTGACTTTGAACGTAGGCTCGATTACAGCTACTGGCTTAGAGACTTCA
Organism: Diabrotica virgifera virgifera; assembly: GCF_917563875.1. Lineage (NCBI taxonomy): Eukaryota > Metazoa > Arthropoda > Insecta > Coleoptera > Chrysomelidae > Diabrotica > Diabrotica virgifera. The sequence goes on from NC_065444.1 coordinate 108,173,292, forward strand.
TTAGGGAAAACCGTCTTATTTTGTCACAAATATTATGGACAGATGAAGCATCGTTTAGCAGTAATGGCAAGGTAAATCTGCATAACATGCATTACTGGTCGGACACTAATCCACACTGGTTACGTGAAGATTATCAGCAGGGTCGATGGAGCGTTAACGTCTGGTGCGGTGTTATTAATGGTACTATTATCGGTCCGCACATATTTAATGGCAATCTAACCGGTGACATGTATTTGAACTTTTTATTGAACGATTTACCAGAACTCTTAGAAAACGTGCCTTTAGAAGTAAGAAGAAACATGTGGTTTCAACAAGACGGATGCCCGGCACATTATTCTCGAAATGTGCAAGATTTTATGAACAGGCATTTTCCTAACCGTTGGATTGGTAGAGGCAGCCTATTTTTCTGGCCACCACGGTCCCCTGATTTAACCTGCCTTGATTTTTATCTATGGGGCCGAATAAAGGATTTAGTGTATAAAACTCGACCAACTACTCGAGAAGACATGATAGTCCGAATTCAAAACGCGATAAATATTATACCAAGAGCGGAAATTGAGGCAGCTGTCAACTCCACCCAGAAGAGATTGGACCAGTGCATTCAAAATAACGGACAACATTTTGAACATTTACGACAAAATTATTAATTTAGTTTTAACGTTTATTTTTAAAGTTCTGTGTTCTTGTTTTTAGTGTTACTGCTCTTGCTGTTGTTGGACAGTTTTATTAAGATTTTTTTCCAAATATGTAAATTAGTATGTTTCGAGATATGGGCGCCCCATGTAAACATATCTTATTTTTTCAATCCAAAACCGTTTGTCTAACGAAAAAAAGTCAAGAGGTTCTTTTTGTTAGCAACTCATAAGAGATTATGAAACTGATTTTTATTTTGATAAAAAACAGTGGCGTGACATTTTTTAATGTAATAAAATTATATTTTGGTCAATATCAACGGTTCAAAAAAAGGTAGATAATAAATTATTTTCATTAAATTATAGAGAAATTTATCCTCTTTTAAAATATATAAAAATTAATATATCATTACATTTGTTTTTTTTGAAAAAAGCTCAAAAATTTGCTACCATTTCAGTTAACGCCATCTAGCGGCGACAGCAAACGTCAAAAATTAAAAACCAAATAAGCGTTTTGTAGTGCAAATTATGCTCTTTTATATGAGCCTAAGTTTGCTAAAATCGGTCAAAAGAAACGGAAGAAATCTTGGTTTGTTTAAAAAAACAATTGAACTTCTCCCACCGCTTTATTTTGATAGATAGAACAAAACGTTTTAGACAAAAAATGTAGGGAAATGGTCTGTTAATATGAAAATGATATCATCGATAAACTTTCATTAGACAAAATTCTATGAAAATCGCATTTTTCTACTATGTGTTGGTTGTTACGCCCTCTAGCGGACGTTTGACAAACTCGAAAATAATTTCCAGCAATTTCTCTTGGCGACTTTTATCATGATTTTTTTTTCTCAATTCTATACGACCAATATCTTATGAGATATGGCCGCTCGCTACCCTTAACTGATCACCCGGTACTGTCTATAAAAGATAAAAACATTTACCTTATCAATATTACTGTTTAAAAAAGTCTTTCGATTTTGTATAACCTTTATTCCTCTTTTTGATTTTGAATCGGCGATGTTGCGTCAAGATTGAAAATTGTAACTTACCTGTTATTACTTTTGCCTCGGTTAACCGAGGAGCTCGGATGACCGAGACTCGGATAATCATGAGTCTACTGTATTCGGGCCTTTGTTCAGTTAATAAGTCCTTATAATGTTGGACCCATTTATTGTAGTTTGTCGTTGCGTGTTTCGTTATTCTTGATCTTGTTCAGAAATTTCCATGATTCACTGCATTTTCGTCCTATTATGTGTGCTTCGATTTTTTGGCACTTTCGATCCCAGGTCTCTCTCTTACTTTGAATGATTTTATGTCTCGATTCTCTTTTCTTTTCTCTATATCTGTTGTAGTCTTCTTCATTTTTTGTGTTAAGCCATTTTTGGTATAGTACCTTTTTTCCTTGACTAGTCTCTCTGTCTCTGAATTCCACCTAGGACTTACGAAGTCCAATTACTTGTTAGATTTATGACTAGGTGTACACAAATAAAGTCCTTACCTACTTGAATAGTTAAGTACATATTACTTTAATAAATGTTTAAGTAAACTTACCTTTTTTGTGTTTGGGAGTTCCTTGTACAGGCATTATAGGACTGGGGTTATCGTGATCAAAGCTTTTTAAATGATATGATAAACCACAAACAGATTTGTAAGTTCTACCGCACTTTTCAACTGGACAAGTATAAGGGGGACCATGATCAGTTCTGACCTTCTTACAATGCTCTAAAATGTCAAAATCTATACCCATTCTTAAAATTATATAGTTTGTTCAAAAATAATTATCTAACATTATTTAGTAATCACATTTTTGCTTTTGATTTATTGTGGCAAATTGGCAAAATCTGAAAAAAAAAATTCAGAGGTAAAAAATTGTATTTTTGTTTAGACAAACGTTGGATTGTCGGATTCGGATTGGATGAGTTGTGACTTGTGACAGGTGACAGAAGAGAAGGAAGACTGAAATGTCAATGTCAATGGTTTGTTTTTGACAGTTTGCCATAGGTGGATTGATAGATAAAGGCGGCGCCAGACATGCGGCATGCGGTATTTGGCAAATACTGAACAAGTGCTCGCTATTTGCTTATGGACAGCCTAAGTCTGACGTCACAAAATTGGGAGCACCTTATATTGGCTCCAAACTAAACAATTTTGATTGTAATGTTAAATGGTCATAAGGAATTTTTCATTTATGTGCTTTGTGTGGCAAAATAAGACTTCATTTACGTATTTCGTTAAAGAAACGTGTTAATTTAGAGATTTTTGTTCGTTTTGCTCAGGTGGTTTTTATTCCTTGATGATTGAAAATAAACATAACCTCAACACTGTTTACGTTCTAATCATTGCATTAAATTAACTCACCTGGGCCAAAACGAATAAAAATCTCTTAATTGGCACGTTTCTTTAACTAAATACCTAAATGAAAAGTCTTATTTTGTCACACAAACCACGTAAACAATAGATTAAAAATTCCTTATGAGTGTTTAACATTATAAACAAAATTGTTTGGGGCCAAATATAAGCTCCTCCCAATTTTGTGACGTCAAGACTTAGGATGTCCATTAGGGCAGTCATGAGAGCAATAACCCTAATAACACAAAACATTCCATGAATGTTCCTAGAATGTACACACAGGACATTGAAAACATTCCTGGAATGTCCCCAAATGCACACGAATGTCCCTGGAAAGTACCAGGAAAGTGCTGTGTCAGCATTTTAAATATTCTTAGAATGTTCTGTTGGAACATTCCATGAATGTCTACGAATGTTCTTTGGACATTCACAGTCTATTTTTTAGACTGAATGTCTTGTTGGAACATTCCATGAATGTTCTTTGGACATTCACAGTATATTTTTAGACTGAATGTCTTGTTAGAACATTCCATGAATGTCTACGAACGTTCTTTGAACATTCACAGTATATTTTTTAGACATTCACTGAAATATATCGTCAGTAATGTGACAATACCTCCTATATGTTTTTTCATGAGGTTTGCAGGAGACGAAAAACATTTTTTAAGGTCACTTTCTGGTTTCGTACGTATTCTGACTTTTTTTGTAGTAAATAGATAGTTGAATTTACTGCAAAACAAGTCAAAAAATATATGAAAACAGGAGGTGGCCGAAACAAGTTTTTAGTCTATCTTACAAATCTCTTGAAAAAAACAGATAGGAGGTACTGTCACATCACTGACGATATATGGCCATACCAAATAATACATCCTTGATAAATATAAACATTTTTATTGCAAAAAATCTTTACATACATTTTTAATGTAATTTGCTGACATTCCTAAATATTATAAAAAAATGTGTCACATTTGCTTTGTAAACCTTTCTTTTGCTTTTCGTAGCCACATATTCCGTTTACTTTCTGGTTTTTTGTAGACCACTTCTCTCAGCTGATTCTAAAAGAAAATAAAATAAAAGGTAATTTTTCTATCCTTTACAATTAACAATCAGAAGAAATATTATTTACAGGTAATAATATGCATAAATAATAATAATAAAAAAATAAATATTAAATAATATTTAAATAAATAATAAATAATATTTAATAAATAAAATAATAATAATGAACATTTTGTATTTTGACAACGACATCCGATGTGGAAGTAGAAACCTTAACAAAATTATTTTTTCAAGTAAATTGTGGCTTATTTCCCCATTAGAATAATTAATTACAAAAAAGCCACAAAGAAATAGATTTTTCACAAACAAATAAGTATTTAGTATTCATTATATTTATTGTTTTTATTATTTACTTTAATGTCCTACTGGTACATTATTTGACAAATAATGACATTTCGAAGTCTGTTAAGTACGATATAACGCCCTTGGGCATTAAATTTAAATAACGACTTAGATACTGTCAAGTTGACAAATATCAACCTAAGTAAAACTATGGTTACCACAATTACGTTACTACTGTTACTGGTAAATGTACTTATTTAAAAACTAATCAATTCAAAATTCATTCAAATTTTTCGCATATAAAGAATAATTTAGTCGGGCATTAAACGTTGAAGGCACCACAGGTATTATAATAATAACGCTTTCGGTCAACGTATATCCCTATAATACCCTTGGTACCTTAATAACTGTAACATAAGATTATACCTTAATTCTTGTTTTCGATTTCTGATGTTTTTATTTATTTACATTGAATATTAATCTGTTTTGTTGTATAATCTACTTCGCAATAATTATGTGATATATTTGACTTAAAATGAATTCAAAAATTTTTTGTAGTTGGGCAACAATGTCAACTTAGATCTCCGATGTAGATAATGAATTACAACAGTATCTATATTGTACGGACTGTATTATTAATTAGGTTATGCATATACCTGTGTGACATAAGCTATTGGAACAGCACAGTCTCTCAAACGAACAGATGAAAGTGAAGTTCTGTCAATATCTTTTTCTAAAAAGTGTTTTGAACATACTCCTCTATTAACAAATCTGATCTATACTTCATGTCTTCTTCGCAGGATCTTCTGGAAAGCTAAAAATACAAAATATATGCATTACTAAGCATTATTAACAAATTTTAGTTTTAAATAAAAAATATGATTAATGAACTCACAAAATTATTATAAAACAGCTTAGAAATTGTTTATTAGTATAGTCGGTTCCCCAAACTCAGACACAACTGGCTAGTGATTTTAGTAGGTATTTTTTTTTTGTTTTTGGCCAATTTTGCCAAAATTACAGTAATTAGTACTGAGACTGAGTTTAGCAAATCGACTATAATATTCTGTGTATTCATTAGTTGGTACTGCATATTATAGTGTGTGGTCTACCATCCTATTTATAAACGCATACACTAGCAAAAACGCAAAAAGAATTATTTTAGTTTTACAAATCCTTTTGTTATTACCTATCTCTATTTACTATTTTAGTTAGGAATAAGCGAAGTTTGTGGCTTATTCACAATTATTATTAAAATAATAAATGGATATGACCAATTATTAACATATAAAATAAAATAATAATTCTTCTGATTTATGCCTTTTATTCACTTTGTTATATCTACGTTACTTAAAAGATTTTTTATGAATAGTATTATTAGGGTATTAATAGTATTAATTTATTTTCTGAAATACAGGGCATGCTTTCGTTTACATATTTGCATACTAACCTTTTAATAGGGCTTTTCATTCACAGTCATTTGTTTTGAGCTTCTGTCATAATTGAAACGTTATTCCTGCAGATTTTTTTATCTACATTTGTTTCTGCTACTCCAACTGCGTTAAAAACAGGACACCATTTTATGCACTATGTTAATATTAATACTATTAAAGCTATTATAAAAGTATCCGAATTAAAAAAATATTCTTAAAAAGCACAAATAATACAAACAACTAAAAACAATCCACGGCAAGGCAAGGTCGCCAAGATGAAGATGCCAAGATGGCCGAAGCGAGGTCGTTGGTTGGTCGTTTTTAGTCACGTGATGCCCTCTCAAGCGCCATGCACAAAAATATATGCACGGCGAATTTGAAAATGAACGCAAAAGAAATAAATATAAATGCCTCTCTTGGGTTTTGCATAAGTTATAAGTATTTTTTTTATTAACAAAATCGCATTCCAAATTGAATATTCGCGAACAATAATTTTTATTACATTTGTATGTTTATAATCTTGGGAAACTCTTTAAATTTGACATATTATTGCACTGTAGGCCTAAAATGTCACTTAGTTTGTCTGGTATGTTATAAGTAATGTTGTATCTCTTACACGTATGTATTATTTCGCAACTTAAAATATAGGAACATTGGTAGTATGTTCACAGAATGTCTTATGGTAACATTCCAGGAATAATTTAAACAGATGTTCACCGAATGTTCCCTAAATGTCCAGGACATTCAAATATTGATAGAACTTTGGTAGTACATTCCTGGAATGTTGTGTGTTGTTAGGGTAATAGGTTATTACCTCCACATTCTATACTACTGCATGGATTTTAATGAAATTTTAAGAATAGCCTGAAAATATCTCCTTATTCAAAGTCTGCCCTATGCCGATGTGTGCTTTTGTCTTGGGGACGGTTCCCACCCCTTCTCGGTGGTGGAAAATTTTTTGGTTAAACAACTACGGAAGTTGCTAGGAACCCAATTCTAAGCAAAAACTGTTCTATATTTTTTTTTTCGAAAACTCAATACTTTTTGAGTTATTCGTGGTTGAAAATTGGCCATTTTCATTGTAATATAAAACACCTTTTCAAACGATTTTTGCGAATACCTTAAAAACAAAGCATCTAACTAAACAAATTATATAAAACATTTTTGTAGCTCATAAAAAAAAACAAAGAGATTCGTTCCTTCTTCAATCTTCTAGTTATAACACAAAAAGAGATATGGTAGGTAAAAAGAGTTTGTTTTTTTGATGCATGCTCAAAGCAGTGTATTCAACTTGAAATAACAGAGAAACGGTCGATTTTATGTATATAAAGGCCGCGTCTCACCATCAAATAATTTGATCAAACAGCTTGAGCAAACTCCGGAAGTACGTCAAAGTGACGTCACAATTGCAGTTTTTTTGAAATTCTAAAAATCTGAGCTGTAACTATCAGTCTAGTTTGATCAAATTTTTTGTATTGAGTTGTCTAGCTTGTTTGTACTTTATTTAAAATTAAAATTTTTCATTATTATCCACAAATGAACACTCAGGATGTGACGTCACTAACTGTCACTTTCAGTTTGCTCAAACCAGTTTGATCAAATTATTTGATGGTGGGACGCGGCCTTAATGCTACCAATACCTTTTATTGTGCTTGAAAAGTCCTTTCAAATAAGCAATATTAAATGTCGATTACATTCAACTAAGCAAGATATGCTGCAAAAAATTGATGACTAACGAATTTTAAGAAAAAAATTGAGAAGTATATTTAACCCCTCACCCACAAGAATTTAAATGCATCGTTTTCCTTCTACAATACATTTTACTACAGTGTTATTTTTATGTTCAAAAAGTTGAGCGGGTTTAAAATGAATGGTTTTTGAAAAAAATAAGATCAAATTATAGAGCGCATATTTCAATTTTCTTAAAAATCTTCTTTTTCTCCATGTAACTTGAAAATGATAAGAGATACTGTTATAAAAAATAAAATCAAAATGTTTATCTAGAAAAAACTTTCATTTTTGTATGGAATCTTTTTTTTGGCATCTCTTATCATTTTCGAGTTACATGGAGAAAAAGGATTAAGAAAATTTAAAAATGCGCTCAATAATTTGATCTTATTTTTTTCAAAAACCATTCATTTTAAACCCGAAGTTAACACTTTTTGAACATAAAAAGAACACTATAGTAAAATGTATTGTAGAAGGAAAACGATGCATTTAAATTTTTGTGGATGAGGGGTTAAACATACTTCTCATTTTTTTCTTAAAATACGTTAGTCATTAAATTTTTTACAGCTTATCTCGCGTAGTTTGAATGTAATCGACATTCAATATTGCTTATTTTAAAGGTCTTTTCAAGCACAACAAAAGTTATTGGTGGCATTATACACCTAAAATCGACCGTTTCTCTGTTATTTCGTGTTAAATACACTGATTTGAGCATGCACCAAGAAAACAAGTTTTTTCACTTACCATATCTCTTTTTGTGTTATAATTAGAAGATTCATAAAGGAAATAATCTCTTTGTTATTTTATAAGCTACAAAAATGTTTTAGTTATATAGTTATATAGTGTTATATAGTTTTTTTAGTTAGATGTACTTATAGTTTTTAAGGTACTGTCGAACACGCTTATTGGAATATCCTTCGTGCCAAGCAAAATATTCTTATAACCGGGATATTCTAATAATCGATCATTGGTGGCTAGCCGTAATAAGTGTAGCGAATATACGTAATAATAGTACATACTATGTTAATATGTATATTTATATTGTTTTGGGTCTTTTTATGTCAAGAATACAATAGCGTACCGTATTTGTTAAAAAACCAAAAGTACGCATTATATTATGTTGATGCATACAGTAATTAATATGAAATGTATGCAATATATAGATTATGTAAATATTTTCGTATTAAAATACATAATATACTTAATAAGAAAATTACTTATTTAGTCTTGAAAAATAATCGGTAAATGTAGCTTGTTTTCTTGTTACATAAAATACTAGTCACTTTTGTTGCTCGGAATTATAAAAATTAGAAAAATTTACAATGGTTTGGCCACCCCAAAAATGTTTTATAATTTTACAAGCTATTAGGATGGGCGAACTGTTTCTTAAAAATTTTATTACAGGCAACTGGGTGGCAATATGTATAGTTTCTACTCATAACATAATAGTACTCATAACAAAGCAATAAAATATTTACTACCTATCTGACAAACCCAAATAATATAAATTAAACAGCACTACAGGCCTTCGAAAGCCCTTGGCGAGAAATTATAATACAAGACATAATTTAAATTTTTAGGAATTTCGAAATTATAGGTAAAAATTTATTCGTTGACCTGAAATATATGCTAATAAACGGTATTGTCTTATGAATACGTATGCCAATAAACGGATAAATTTATTGAGGAGTAAATGAAAACGTTTCTGGACCTCGAATTTATATTCCATAAACCGGGATATTCCTATATAACCGGTACTCTAATAAGCTGGTTCGACTGTATTCGCAAAAACCCGTTTGAAAAGGTTTTATGTTTCAATGAAAATGACTAATTTTCAACCAGGAATAACTCAAAAAGTATTGAGTTTTCGAAAAAAAAGCACAGTTTTTGCTTAGTATTAGGTTCTCTAGCAACTTCCGTAGTTACTTAAGCAAAAAATTTTCCACCCCCGAGAAGGGGTGGGAACCGTCACCAAGACAAAAGCACACATCGGCATAGGGTAGACTTTGTGTCTTGGGCTATTTCCTACTTACTGTGAAAATATCACGAAAATCGATATTGTAGGATAGAATTCGGAGCCACATACCCTCATTGACTGCCCTATTAAGATCGGTGAGAAATACACGATAAGTGAGTTAAAAAAGAAAAAGCAATCATTAATGGCATCATTTAGAAAGCCCGTTCGCAAAAAGCAAAACAAAGCTTAAAAAGTGGTTTGCTTAAAAGTGACACCATACACCATCTTCTCATTCTTGGCTTTTTTCTGTTATTTAATAACAAACTTCCACCGGACTTAATGACAAAAGCGGCTAAATTTATAAGAAACTCTGTATCACTAACCGTTATGTACATACCTTCCTTATTTGTTCGTTTAGAATATATTTGTTGTTCCGACAGTGATTCGATACACGAAAAATCTCGAATATGTGGTGCAAGGTGCTTGCCGTTTAACGAACACTTTCATGAGCACTCAAATATTAAATATCAAATTTTGCTATTTAGCAAGCACTTGTTCAGTATTTGCCAAATACCGCATGTCGGATGTCTGGCACCGCCTTAAGATAAGGGCAGTTCGGCAGTTTGCCGTTTGCGTTGCCTGTTGACATTTGATGTTGACGCCTCCAATTTTGTTTATTGTTATTTAATTATTTATTGCATTGCATATTGCATGCATTATAAGTTCAGAAATATTTTGTTTTGAAGTTATTATACAGTATATTTTATCACACAAGAACATATTACTAAAACAAATTAAATGTAAAATCATGTTTCATACAACTGAAGTAAAACAAGAAGTTGGTGAGAGGACTTTCAAAAGAGAAATAGATAATGAAGTAGATGAAGTTCTACAGGATAAATTTAAAATTGAAATTAAGCAGGAATCTACCAGGACCAGGGAAAATACAGATGATATAGACATAGACATTAAGAAACATCCTATAAAAGTTGAAATAGAACAAGATGATGGTAAGTAAATAAAGAGCAGTTATGTACATTTAAGATCTCTATTATCTTACTGACCAATAAAAATATTCCTTTTGATCATCTAAAGCCGGAATGAAATGACTTGTGTACTTGGTGAATAATCGTCACTTGCATATACAGTGGAACAAGGGCGGTCATATATCTTAATTCAGGGGGGGGGCCATTTTGTACAATTAGATATTAGCTCTCAATTTCAATACAGACACAAAACGCAGAATGGGATGTTTTATATATTGAAAAGAGAAAATAACAATAACTCGAATGAAATGAAATTATAAACAAAAAACTAATACTCTACATGACGAACTCTATGTTTCGGCTCACTCCACTTTTAGCGAAACGTTCTATTATATTGTCTTCGTTAATAACAATGTCCTTGTGGACATGCATTAGTGCAAGGCCAGTTAACCGTTCTTCACCCATATTGGCCCTCAGCCAACTCTTAAGTCTTCTCAGTCCTGAAAAACTCCTCTCTGCAGATGCAACACTTACTGGAAGAGTACACAATATTTTTAAAATTTTATTAATGATTGGATACATCATTTCATCACATTGTATGAGAGCATTTAGACCATCGCTCGGAATTTCCGATTCTTTGCTGTGTTTCCATCTCATTTTCCATAAATGTAGCTCTGCAATAAAAGTTCAATAAAGGAAGGTTAAGTACAAGTAAACATTACAAAAATGAGCTCTACAGAAAAATTTTGTTTTTTCTGCAAAAAAAAGGTAGTTCATGCTGTAATGTGCAGTATTTGTAAGGGAAATTATTTTCACGAGAGTTGTGCAGAAAAATCTGGAGCAATGAAAGGAAATACAATCAAATGTGGTCAATGTGCAAAAAGTGAGGTTAAGTCGGATGAAGTCGATTTTTCTTCAAACAAATCAAAGGAAATCTCAGAGTTTCAAAAGTTATTTCAGAAAATGGAAGAATCTATGGAATTCCTGAGCAGCAAATTTGATACTCTTACAGTGGAAAATCAAAATGCATTACGGGAATTGCGAGATATGAAAAGAGAAAATATCCAATTAAAAACCAAAGTTAGCCAGCTGGAAAAAAGAATCTGTGAACTAGAAATCAAAGAATTTTCCTGTAACCTAGAGATTCACGGAACTCAAATCAAAAATGAAGATCCCAAAGAAGTTCTAATGGAAATTGCTAATGATCTTTTATCATGTAATTTTAATAGTCAAGATGTGTCAGACTGCTTCAAACAAGAAACCAAAAATGGAGCAATAATTGTTGCAAAGATGAGATCACGTGATATAAAAACTAAGTTTATCAAAGCACGAAAAAATCGTAAAATGGAATCTAATATGCTGAGTTGCAACAAAAACAAAGAGAATACCTCAAAGATCTATATAAACGAGCAGCTCACCTTTACAAACAGAAACTTGTTTAACATTGCATACAAATTAAAAAAGGAAAGGAAATACAAATACTGTTGGACAAAAAATGGTAGGGTATATGTAAAAAAATCTGATGATTCTGAGCCAATTTACATTCACAATGAGGATATTATCAAAACTCTTTAATATTATTTGTGTGAACATTATAGTAAAATGGAAAATACGTTAGTAAAATGGATAATGATTGTAAATTGCAAATAAAATTTAAACTGGATAAAGTACAGTGTGATAATAGTACTGAGTTTAACATACTCTACCTGAATGCTCAGTCTTTGAGAAATAAGATATTGAACTTTGAAACGTTAGTTGTTAAGTTAAATATGCCAGATTTAATTGTAGTGGCCGAACATTGGCTGAGAGTGGGTGAAGAAACATATTTTAATGTGAATGGTTATAGTTCAGTTTTTGTTTGTAGGGATAAAGAAGGTGGTGGTGTAGGGTTATTTGTTAAAAGCTGTTACGAGTACTCAGAAGTCTACAGATATAATAAAAAGTGTTCAATGTTATTTTTACAGATCGATAGAAGTATTATAGTGGGTGGAGTATATCGACCTCAAGATTTCTACTGCAATGAACTTTTTGATGCACTGGATACAGCACTAAACATATTTGTGAATAAAAAAATTCCAGTTTGGATACTAGGTGACTTTAACATAGACCTTATTCAAGAGAGTATCCCACAAAAATTAGTTTGTCAAACAATTGTGTCCAACGGTTTTAGTATATTAAATAAAACTAACCCTACCAGAATCACCAATCATTCGGCTACATGTATTGATTATGTGATGACAAACACTTTAAACTTTGATGCAACGTTATATATAGTAGATGAAGGTTTCGGTGATCATCAACTGCAGCTATTAAAGGTAAAAAACACATCATTTATAACCACTGACAAGTATTATACAGTAACAACTTTAAACAAACTGAAATTCAAAAATGAAATATACAGCTTGCAAAATCAGATTTGGAATGAACCTGATTCTTTATGTGATGAAATATTACGTGTTTATTTAAATAATCTTAATACAAAAACAATTAAAAATCGATTTCGACAAAAAAGTGCACCATGGTTTAATGTCACATTACATAACCTTGTTTTAAAAAGAGATTTTCATTATAGAAGGCATAGACAATTCCCTAATAGTAAGTTCTTACAAGATGTTTATAAGTCCGTGCAAAATGAACTACTGAAAGCAGTAGGCAAAGCAAAAAAAGACTATTTCACGAATAAATTATCCGATGCACAAGGCAATAGTAAAAAATTATGGGCAACTATCAATCACCTTATTCATAATGCCGAAAATACAAAAAAAACAATAACAATACATGAACTACACTATCAGAACTCGATATATAATAACTCTGAGGAGCTATCAAACCAATTAAACAAATATTTTTCACAAGTAGGAAAATCTCTGTCAAAAAACATAACACCTTCAACAAGCACTCCAATAAATGTATCACCAAAAGAATATATATTTGAATGGCAACAAGTCTTAGAAATTAATGTTCAAGAGGTTGTAAGAAAACTAAAAAAAGGCAAATCTCCTGGCTGGGATGGCTTTGGTGTTGATATTATCAGGGAGTTTGAAGAGGAGCTTCTACCGATTATAACTAAATTAGTTAACCTTTCTCTTGTCACTGGAACAATCCCGAGCTCTATGAAAATGGCAATAGTGATACCACTTTATAAGGGAGGAGACTCAAAACAGCCAGGAAGTTATCGGCCAATATCTCTCTTAACAGCTATGTCAAAGATATTAGAATCATGTGTAAATCTTCAAATCGTAAACTTCTTGAATACAACTGGTGCCTGGTTTAATCGACAATATGGTTTCAGACATAATTCCAGCACAGTGTCAGCAGCTACCGATTTGATTACAGATATATATAGTAACTTAGACAAAGGATTAAGCTGTGTATTTGTATCACTAGATTTACAAAAAGCTTTTGATACAGTTAACCATGAGTTTACTTATCTCAGTGCTTGAACAATATGGTATAACTGGTATGTCCTTAGTATGGCTCAGGGATTATTTGACTGGCAGAATACAAAAAGTGCTCTGTAATAATGTACTTAGTACAGCAGAAGACATCACATGTGGAGTTCCTCAAGGGTCTATATTGGGACCAACATTGTTCCTTATTTATATAAACTCCATCTCCAATCTGCCTTTAAAATCAACGCTATTTTTATATGCTGATGATACGGGACTCTTGTATGCTGACAAAGATCCCAAAAAGCTAGAATATGTTGTAGAAAAAGATCTGACAGATATAGATGACTGGCTCAGATACCACAAGCTCTCACTCAATATGAATAAATGTAGTTACACAATAATTTCAAATATTGAAGAACACAGAGAGCTACAGTTAAATTTTGGAAAATTCAAATTCGTTAAAAAAAATGTTACCAAATACCTTGGCTTACACATAGATAATCGACTAACATGGGAACAGCATATATTGAACACGTGTCAAAAAATAGCTCCAGCAGTGGGTATGCTTGGAAGAATTGCTAAATTTATAAGTATCCCACAGCGTAAAATGATCTATCACTCTTTAATAAATTCACATTTGTCATATCTAACTATTGTTTGGGGTAATACAAATCAAAAACAGCTACATCCTCTCATGGTGTTACAGAACAAGGCTGTGAAATATATATTTCAACTGTCAAGACTTCATCCAACTGACGACCTGTACTATCAGAGAGGAATTCTAAACATTGAGTCGCTATACATTTTACAAGTTTGTATATTCATTCATCAAATTAAGCTTTCTCAAACACGTACAAATATTACTCTAAGACGTATAGAAGATGTGCATGACCATAATACCAGACAGGGAGGTAGTTTTCAAACCGTAAGAATGCGAACTACTGGTGCACAAAGAAGTATATACTCAAGTGGTCTGATTTTGTATAATAAGTTACCCACAAAGATCAAAGACTGCAGGCTAGAAAGATTTAAAACTGAATTAAAAGAGTTACTTCTTACTAACTACTACAACAGATAGCTTTAATTGAATATAATTCTATAACAATTTAATAATAAATAATAATTCAATCATTTACTTTAATACAATTTCTTTAATGAATCTATATAGGAAAACTTAACCTTCAGTGTAAAGTAGTCTAAAAAGTTTTATGTTATGTAATCTGTTACCATTATATTTATGTTTATTATGTTACCACAAAACCAGCATAGCTACGGCTCTTGGTTTTTTAATGTATTTTTTTTTTTTGTATATTGTTATTACGTATTTTAATAAATGGAATAAAAAAAAAAAAAAAAAAAAGTTGACTTCAGCACGTCTCTAACTGTCTCAAACAAACTTCCATATTTTGCAATCAAAATTTCTACGGCGGAATGGATGTCATCTTCATTTGAATGAATTAATATAGCAGGAACACATATTTGCAGATTAAATACATCCATGGTTTCTTGCTGGAAACGACACTCAATGTCGGAAATGATACTTTCAAGTAAAGGAATATATATCGTTATTCGAAAGTATTCTGTGGAGGAATGAATATCTGGATTAGGTCGATTTTTCATGAATTTATTCACTCTTGGAATACATAAATCTATATTCAAATTTTCTAGACATGGCATTATTTCTTTAAGCAAAGCATTGAAATTTGTTTCTGCATTGTTGCGTTTGTCTTTCAAAACAAGCAGCGTATTTAGAACAGCATTCTGTGTAGAGCTTATAGCCAAATTTTTTGTTTGCAATAATTTGCTCAGAGGTAACGTTATTGCGAGTACTTCATTTAGACAAAACAAAGTGATAATAAAGCTGCAATTTGATGAGATCGCAAGTATATGCGTCCTAGCTTTACTGGAAGATTCTCTTTCGTTCCATTCGGAAATCAAATTCAAAGCTTGCAAAATTTTTTCAATCGATGCTTTAAACTGCAGAACGGAGTCGTGCCGTTCTACCCATCGCGTTTCACACAATCCAGAGAGCTGATCACCCAATGTTTGTTTGAGGACATAATTGCGTTTAGAAGAGGCTTTGAAAAAAGATATTATTTCCTTCATTACCCCTACAGCATTTCTCACACATTGAACGTTTGATGATTTCGACAAACTCAAATTTAAAGCATGATTGAAACATGGACATCGTACAGCTATATTCATTTCTTTTTGAATTTCTTGGACGGCTCCTTGTTGTTTTGATGTCATTACGCTGCATCCGTCTGTACAAATTCCTACACAATTTTCCAATGGTAAACGAAATTTTTGAACTTGTTTTATCACTGATTTTCCTAAAATAGTACCATTCAAAACCGGTTCCAACGTATCGGGACTGAGCTCATAGTTCTCAGAATGACAATCTATGAATGACACAAAATCCTCCCGCACGTTGTTACCTTCTAAGTATCTAATAACAATCGACATTTGGGAAACATGTGCTATGTCAGTAGTTTCGTCAAACATAATGCTGTAATATTTAGCATCACTAATTTTTTTCACGATAACAGACAAAATTTCGTCTTTACAACATTCAATCAACTCATTTTGCGTTCTTTTGCTAATATATGTGGCACGTGACGACGTGTTTCTTAAATGCTCTTCTAAAGTTTTGTCTCCTGCTTCGATTCTGAATCGAAGAAGCTCTCGGAAGTTTCCCTCATTATTTGTCACATTGCTTTCTTCTAACAATGGCCCGTCATCTCTATGGCCACGGAAAGGTATACATTGTTTGGCTAAAAAAATTATAGATCGAATGATTGGTTTGAGCCGATTTCGATTATCCTCTATCTGCCTGGCTCGAGCACTATCTATCAAATTTCTTATATCTAAAGATCGGTTTTCGTAACATTTTATAAAATTATCGCTCGATAAAACCGCTTCAATGTGATATCGATTTGTATTATGTTTATCTAGCACACCATCCATTCCAAATAATTTTGCAAATTTTGTAACTGGTGTGGTAACCAAACTTTGCAAACTTGTTGCTTTATTTTTACCACCTGAATTTGCGAAGATAGCACAGTGCTTACAAAAAAGTCCTTTCTTCAAGTCCGAAAACGCAATCCAGTTATATTTTTGGAGATGATCGTATCTCAAGTACCGCTTAACTAACTTGTTATTTTTGTTATGTTCAGAAAATGGAAATGAGTAGTTTTTTTCCGGAACCCACGTATTTTTCAAATAATTATATTTTTGAAAGTCTCCCAAACCACTCAAACCATCAACAACTCGACCAATGTCGTAGTTACTAACTTCATTGGACTTTTCTACAGCGACTTGCTTTAGAGTATTTTCATTATTAACTGATGTTTGTAATGATACTGTTGTAAGTCGTTCTGGCACTACGAGATTCTGTTGAGAAGACGATGAGGAAGATGACCGGGATGACCCATTATCACCCACATCTTTAATTACTTTCTTCGGAACAACAGAAAAATACGAATTCAACGTATTCGTATTGTTTGCCCTCTTCATTTTCTAAAAAAAAAGAACATTTGTGATTCCGGCCAAATGAGAGATGGATATGCCCAGGTTTTTTCATTTGAGCCTAATAATAATTTGCAGTCACTTTTCGTTCAAATCGGAATCTATTAACTTTTGTATTTCGAAATAGCATCCTATATAGCGAACATCTGCGCTGGACGAGAGAAAACTGCAGAGTATTATTTACTCATTGCTGATGTATTCGTTCCGTTAGCAAACAGAAAATTATTCCTAACCTATCTATGGATTTTTACTCACCTGTCACCCTGGAATAAAATGATGATTACAATCCGGCAATATATATAGTGCACTGCACCTATGTCACCTCTATAACTACGATACGATAGTGTATATCGGGTAGACGATAGATACATCAGAACGTTCAAATTTCTACACAATACACAACGATATAACTTCCATAAAAAAATATGTACATAGGCATTCTTATGTTTCTGTTTCTACACTGGACGTCGCCGGTGTCGAAATTCGCGCGGGAGGCGATGCACTTGCATTGGCGTAACCAGAGTTGAAGAGACAGGCATTATGATTAATTATCATTATTACAGATTGCAGTATCTAGGTATTTCAAAATCCGTATGTGAATCCATTCAAAATAATTAATTTACAGAGTAAATAATTTAAAATATTTTAACATAACATTATCCTGTGTTACTAGACAAGTTTATTTAAGGTGCATTGCCACCTTTGGGGGGGGCCATGGCCCCCATGGCCCCCCCTTATGACCGCCCTTGCAGTGGAACCCCGATAAGTCGGCCCCTGATAACTCGGAAGTCCGGCTAACCCGGACCGATTTTCATCAGACAAACAGTTCAACAATAAAAATGTATGTAATATAATATTTGAGAGTTAATGGGTATTTGTGTAATTTGAACTACATATAAAATGACTCGTGGCACACGAGGTTCATTGTAGTATTATTGTAAACAACAGGCACCTGTAGTATCCTGTATTTATTTCAAACTGTCTTAGCATTGTTTAAAAAAGACTAAAAGACTATTAAAAAATTATTTTTTAAACAATGGTTTTAGTCTTCACTGTTATTAAATAACATAACATCGTTGCGATTGAGACCGTATTGTGTGTAGTACAAGTACAGTCATATTGTTCGCTTCCGTTCTGAAATAGTGTCTTAAATCTATTCAGATTTTGTGTTTGCATGTTTTTTTGTCTACATTGTGAACGTTGTCTATGAAATGAACAATACTCTATTCCTATTCTGTACTCTATACAACTAAACCACATTCAAATAGCAAATTTCCAACTATAAACAAATGCGCGTGTTACTATTCGCCCACTCATTCGTCAAGAGGCTATTAAATCTAATTTATTGCCCTAAAGAGGCGGATTCTCATTTTACAGGTCCAAACTGGTCAGTCTGCAAATTCAAATTGTAGGTAGCGTGTTGGTTTTTAAGATACAGTTCAGGACGACCCTGTTTAGCTTCCATGCACGTTTGTTTACTGTTGGGAATCTGTAAAATGAATGGACTATATATTATGTAATTTAGATGTGTACTGTGCATATATTTTATATTTCATGTTATTTTAATTATAACGGAGTTTATCTGTAAGTAAGTATACCGTATTTTATTAACTTTTACCATTTTCTGTGGCTAACCTGGATTTTCGATAACCCGGATCGGCTGCGGTCCAGATTAATCCGAGTTAATGAGGTTCCACTGTACTTGCCATGTCGTGTGAGTGGGTTACTCTGGTTACTCGTACAGTTATTTGTCACTCGTTGCCACTTGGTTTTCCATTTCTTGTCAGTAAAAATGACCCGAGTCTAAGGGATCACTATGATTCGTACACTTCCCACATACATACTTGTCTATACTTGCAAAAGCGCTCAAAGGAAATGTACCCATAAATAATATGCATTTACTGTGACTGTTCATTTAGACCAGTACATTTAACACTAAAAACACGGGAATAAATCGATTTTTAAATACACCACCTAGAGACTTGTAACTTTTTGCGTTGTCTTCAGGATGATGTCAGGAGAAAAATCTGAATAGAAAAATGGGTGGAAATCAACGAACTGTGAATACTGATGGAATGGCCCTGTCCGATTCAAACAGTAAAGTGAGATTGCTGCCAACATACAAGAGAGAGGTCCTAGAGAGAAACAGAGAATTTGTCAGGGAAAATTTGGGCCATGCAATTTGAGTTGCCTATATAAACTTAAATCAGGAAAATGGACCTCATATTTTTAACTTGGTATCAGGACTAATGGGCAGAATTTCAAAATTTCTTCTTCTTTCTCTAAACTCCTTATGCCCCTCAGGGGTGTCGGAGGAATTTCAAAATTTAGATACTTTTTTGTATTTAAATATGTCAGAACTCTCTTCTTCAATAAAAGAAGTACTCGCTTTAGTCTTTCTTTTTGGCATATTCTATTTTGTAGGTTTTAAAACTGCGCCATGATATTATTTTTTAATAAATATAAGTAATTTTATTGTGTATCATTTATTGACAATGACAAATCAACAAAACAGTCTACCCTAAGTACATATAGGCCTTCGGCCCACATATAAAGTTTTTTATTTATGACCACACCGTTGAAACTTTTTGTACTTGTTATTTGGGTGGAGTCGGACAAATTTGGAGCTTGGCGCATTATGGTAGTGGGGCGTTTGTCTGTCAAGCGGTGACGAAGTTGTCAATTTTATGCAAGAAAAAAATTTATAACCACATCGGTCATTTTAATTTAATCAATGGTTTTTATCATATAAACAGCGAAAACAATTTTGTCGGACAAAAATATTGGGGCATATGACGCGTCGGACACGCTAAATATGTCAAATTTATGAAAAAAATAAATTTATTACCACATGGATAATTTTAACTGAATCTACCATAAAACCTTTTTCCAATAATGTGGTAACCTTGTCGGACAATTTTCACGGGGCATATGAGCAGTCGGATGCGCCGAAGATGTCAATTTCCTGAAATTTTTTTATTTATTACCATTTTTCCGACAAGATTAGTAGGTTATAAGTAATTATATTCTTAATCAAAAAATCAAACTGTCGGACAAAAATATGGGGGCAAATCGACAGTCGGACAAAAAATTTAATTTTTATTGGTAAACTATACGTTTACACTATGCTGGGTTCGTACATCCCTTATCTTTACAACCATTTTTCCGACAAAATTAGTAAGTTACAAGTAATTATATTCTTAAACAAAAAATGTAATTGTCTGACAAAAATGTTGGGGCAAACGAACAGAAAACTTAATTCTTTTAGGCTATCGACGAGGAGGTATTATCAAAAAAAATTTAAAACAGTTTTTCTCGGTTATTTTTGAATCCATTTAGCTGAAAATAGGTACACACGCTAAGTAAAACATTTAAAAAGGTATGACGAAGAGCTGTACCCAAAATTTTCTTAAAAAAATTTCCGACAATAGGGACAATTTTAGAAAAATTTTGATCTGATATTTTGTGTACATACTCCTTGAATAATGACAAACGTCGTTCTATAGTTTTTTTTTTTCGAATTTAAAAAAAAACATTTCCGACAAAAGTATCAGGTTATAAGTAGTTATATGCTAAATCAAACAATCTAAGTGTCCGACAAAAATATTGGGGCAAATCCAAAGTCGGACAGAAAATTTAATTTTTATTAATAAACTATACTTTGACAATATGCTGGGTTCGTGCATCCCTTATCTTTACAACCATTTTTCCGACAAAAGTAGTAAGTTACAAGTAATTATATTCTTAAACAAAAAATGTAATTGTCTGACAAAAATGGTGGGGCAAACGAACAGAAAACTTGATTCTTTTAGGCTATCGACGAGGAGGTATTATCAAAAAAAAAATTTAAAACAGTTTTTCTCGGTTATTTTTGAATCCATTTAGCTGAAAATAGGTACACACGCTAAGTAAAACATTTAAAAAGGTATGACGAAGAGCTGTACCCAAAATTTTCTTAAAAAATTTTCCGACGATAGGGAAAATTTTAGAAAAATTTTGATCTGATAATTTGTGTACATACTTCTTGAACAACGACAAACGTCGTTCTATAGTTTTTTTTTCGAATTTAAAAAAAAAACATTTCCGACAAAAGTATCAGGTTATAAGTAGTTATATTCTAAATCAAAAAATCTAAGTGTCCGACAAAAATATTGGGGCAAATCCAAAGTCGGACAAAAAATTTAATTTTTACTAATAAACTATACTTTGACAATATGCTGGGTTCGTGCATCCCTTATCTTTACAACCATTTTTCCGACAAAAGTAGTAAGTTACAAATAATTATATTCTTAAACAAAAAATGTAATTGTCTGACAAAAATGTTGGGGCAAACGAACAGAAAACTTAATTCTTTTAGGCTATCGACGAGGAGGTATTATCAAAAAAAATTTTAAACAGTTTTTCTCGGTTATTTTTGAATCCATTTAGCTGAAAATAGGTACACACGCTAAGTAAAACATTTAAAAAGGTATGACGAAGAGCTGTACCCAAAATTTTCTTAAAAAATTTTCCGACAATAGGGACAATTTTAGAAAAATTTTGATCTGATATTTTGTGTACATACTCCTTGAATAATGACAAACGTCGTTCTATAGTTTTTTTTTTCGAATTTAAAAAAAACATTTCCGACAAAAGTATCAGGTTATAAGTAGTTATATTCTAAATCAAACAATCTAAGTGTCCGACAAAAATATTGGGGCAAATCCAAAGTCGGACAAAAAATTTAATTTTTATTAATAAACTATACTTTGACAATATGCTGGGTTCGTGCATCCCTTATCTTTACAACCATTTTTCCGACAAAAGTAGTAAGTTACAAGTAATTATATTCTTAAACAAAAAATGTAATTGTCTGACAAAAATGGTGGGGCAAACGAACAGAAAACTTGATTCTTTTAGGCTATCGACGAGGAGGTATTATCAAAAAAAAAATTTAAAACAGTTTTTCTCGGTTATTTTTGAATCCATTTAGCTGAAAATAGGTACACACGCTAAGTAAAACATTTAAAAAGGTATGACGAAGAGCTGTACCCAAAATTTTCTTAAAAAATTTTCCGACGATAGGGAAAATTTTAGAAAAATTTTGATCTGATAATTTGTGTACATACTTCTTGAACAACGACAAACGCCGTTCTATAGTTTTTTTTTTCGAATTTAAAAAAAAACATTTCCGACAAAAGTATCAGGTTATAAGTAGTTATATTCTAAATCAAAAAATCTAAGTGTCCGACAAAAATATTGGGGCAAATCCAAAGTCGGACAAAAAATTTAATTTTTACTAATAAACTATACTTTGACAATATGCTGGGTTCGTGCACATAGGCGTAACCAGGGGGGGGTTTTGGGGGTTGTAACCCCCCCCCCATTGGGATGTACTTTGAGCTCTATACGCTTAACACCATAGCCCTCAGAGACCTTCCAGTAGTTGTAACCCCCCCCCTTTCAGGTAGTTGTAACCCCCCCCTTAGGATCATCCTGGTTACGCCTATGTTCGTGCATCCCTTATCTTTACCACCATTTTTCCGACAAAAGTAGTAAGTTACAAATAATTATATTCTTAAACAAAAAATGTAATTGTCTGACAAAAATGTTGGGGCAAACGAACAGAAAACTTAATTATTTTAGGCTATCGACGAGGAGGTATTATCAAAAAAAATTTTAAAACAGTTTTTCTCGGTTATTTTTGAATCCATTTAGCTGAAAATAGGTACACACACTAAGTAAAACATTTAAAAGGGTACGACGAAGAGCTGTACCCAAAATTTTCTTAAAAAATTTTCCGACAATACGGAAAATATTGGAAAAATTGTGATCTGATAATGTGTGTACATACTTCTTGAACAACGACAAACGTCGTTCTATAGTTTTTTTCTCGAATTTAAAAAAAAAACATTTCCGACAAAAGTATCAGGTTATAAGTAGTTATATTCTAAATCAAAAAATCTAAGTGTCCGACAAAAATATTGGGGCAAATCCAAAGTCGGACAAAAAATTTAATTTTTATTAATAAACTATACTTTGAAACTATGCTGGGTTCGTTAATCCCTTATCTTTACAACCATTTTTCCGACAAAAGTAGTAAGTGACAAGTAATTATATTCTTAAACAAAAAATGTAATTGTCTGACAAAAATGTTGGGGCAAACGAACAGAAAACTTAATTCTTTTAGGTTATCGACGAGGAGGTATTATCAAAAAAAATTTTAAAACAGCTTTTCTCGGTTATTTTTGAACCCATTTAGCTGAAAATAGGTACACACGCTAAGTAAAACATTTAAAAAGGTATGACAAAGAGCAGTACTCAAAATTTTCTTAAAAACTTTTTCGACAATGGGGAAAATTTTAGAAAAATTTTGATCTGATAATTTGTGTACATACTCCTTGAACAATGACAAACGTCGTTCTATAGATTTTTTTCGAATTAAAAAAAAACATTTCCGACAAAAGTATCAGGTTATAAGTAGTTATATTCTAAATCAAAAAATCTAAGTGTCCGACAAAAATATTGGGGCAAATCCAAAGTCGGACAAAAAATTTAATTTTTATTAATAAACTATACTTTGAAACTATGCTGGGTTCGTTAATCCCTTATCTTTACAACCATTTTTCCGACAAAAGTAGTAAGTTACAAGTAATTATATTCTTAAACAAAAAATGTAATTGTCTGACAAAAATGTTGGGGCAAACGAACAGAGAACTTAATTCTTTTAGGTTATCGACGAGGAGGTATTATCAAAAAAAATTTGAAAACAGTTTTCTCGGTTATTTTTGAATCCATTTAGCTGAAAATAGGTACACACACTAAGTAAAACATTAAAAAGGGTATGACGTAGAGCTGTACCCAAAATTTTCTTAAAAAAATTTTCGACAATTGGGAAAATTTTAGAAAAATTTTGATCTGATAATTTGTGTACATACTCCTTGAACAACAACAAATGTCGTTCTGTAGTTTTTTTTTTCTAGAATTAAAAAAAATTCGACACAAGTATCAGGTTATAAGTAGTTTTATGCTAAATCCAAATATCTAAGAGTCTGACAAAAATATTGGGGCAAATCCAAAATCGGACAAAAGTTTAATTTTTATTAATAAACTTCACTTTTAAACTATGGTGGGTTCGTTCATCCCTTATCTTTACAACCATTTTTCCGATAAAGGTAGTAGGTTACAAATAATTATATTCTTAAACAAAAAATGTAATTGTCTGACAAAAATGTTAAGGCAAACGAACAGAAAACTTAATTCTTTTATGCTATCGACGAGGAGGTATTGTGAAAAAATTTTTTAAAACAGGTCTTCTCGGTTATTTTTGAATCGATTTAGCTGAAAATTGGTACACACTCTAAGCACAACATTTAAAAGGACGTGACGTAGAGTTGTACCCGAAATTTTTCAAAAAAAATTTCCGACGGGAGGGAAAATTTTGGAAACATTATGATCTGAAAATTTGTGTACATATTCCTTGAACAATGACAAACATCGTTTTTCATTTTTTTTTCTCGAATTTAAAAAAAAATTCCAACACAAATATCAGGTTATAAGTAGTTATATTCTATATCAAAAAATCTAAGTGTCCTACAAAAATATTGAAGCAAATCGAAAGTCGGACAAAAAATTTAATTTTCATTAATAAACTATACTTTTAAACTATGCTGGGTTCATGCATCCCTTATCTTTAGAACCATTTTTCGGACAAAAGTAGTAAGTTACAAGTAATTATATTCTTAAACAAAAATGTAATTGTCTGACAAAAATGTTGGGGCAAACGAACAGAAAACTTAATTATTTTAGGTTATCGACGAAGAGGTATTGTACACACTCTAAGAAACTTGTAGAAACTGATTGTAGAACATGTGACTGATGTAGAAATTGACACTTGTAGAAAATTTGTACACACTCTAAGTACAACATTTAAAAGGGCATGACGTAGAGCTGTATCCAAAATTTTCCAAAAAAATTTTTCGACAAGGGGGAAAATTTTGGAAAAATTATGATCTGAAAATGTGTGTACATACTTCTTGAACAATGACAAACATCGTTCTGTAAATTTTTTTTCTCGAATTAAAAAAAATTTCCGACAAAAGTAGGAGGTTATAAGTAGTTATATTCTAAATCAAAAAATCTTAAGTGTCCTACAAAAATATTGGGGCAAATCGATGGTCGGACAAAAAATTTAATTTTTATTAGCAAACTATAGTTTTAAGCTATGCTGAGTTCCTGCATCCCTTATCTTCACAACCATTTTTCCGACAAAATTAGTAGGTTATAAGTAATTGTATTCTTAAACAAAAAATGTAATGGTCTGACAAAAATGTTGGGGCAAACGAAAGAAAACTTATTTTAGGCTATCGACGAGGAGGTGTTGTGAAATAATATTTTAAAACAGTTTTTCTCGGTTACTTTTGAATCGATTTAGCTGAAAATTGGTACACACACTAAGTACAACACTTAAAAGGGCATTACGTAGAGTTGTACCCAAAATTTTCCAAAAAAAATTTCCGACAATAGGGAAAATTTAGGAAAAATTGTTATCTGAAAGTTTGTGCACATACTCTTCGAACAATGACAAACATCGTTCTGTAGTTTTTTTCGAAGTTAAAAAAAAATCCGCCAAAAGGAAAATTTCGGAAAATTTTTCGAAAATTTTGGAAAGTTCTCTACGTTACGCCCTTATATTAAAAGGAGTATTTCTACAAATTTTCAGTTTGATCTATGTAGTGCTAACCGCTTCTCTTTGGCCTCCTTGATGTTTATTATTTCTTTATATCCCAGAGAACGGCTGTTCCCGTACTTGTGACACTATATATATGTACAAGAAATTTTCTATTTTCTAAATGTGACTGAATTAAAAAAATTGGGCTAAATCCAATCTTAAAGTATAGGGAAAGACTCGCCCATCCAAATGTCAACCATCCATTTTAGTCCAAGGGTGTGGATTTTAGGGCCCTTCCCATTTAGGGTCTGTTTTTCGTTCTCGTCCCCAAAACTCCCAAAAATTTCGAAAATTTAAGTCCGACCTTTACGGTTTATTATAGTACTGATTTAATTTTGAAAATTGGTTATACCATTCAAAAGTTACCGATCTCAGAAATTTTATTCAATTTCTATTTAAAAAGGGAAAAATGTTTTGTATGTGTGTATGTTTGTGGAAAAGTTACACCGATCTGAATTTTTTTTTCTATGTTTTAAGAGGGGGTCAGGGCCCATTCAGAACCGGTGTAGCTTGTCACTTTCGACCACCCTTAAGCCAGCTATAGGACTTGGTAGGTACAAAACGGCATATTTTTTGGGGGTACATACATATCTTAGGTTCAAGGAGAGACAGGAAAACCGCAAATACACCAAATTAATAGCTTTGAGTTAAGCTTTCAAATAGTGCCTAAGTGGTTAGGATCAGAGATACACACGGCTCAGTACAGCTGAAAAACTGAAAAACTAAAAATAAAATAAAAATGTATACCATTTTTATTCAGTTGCAATGCGAAGGCAAAACAATCTTACTTTTCAATTAGAATACGGAGTGCAGTCCAGTCCCTTGAACCGCGATTTTCGGCTCTTATTGGAGCCTTCATCGGAAGGAACGTAGGCACTGTTCTCCACATTTTAACTGATTCGTATCGAGAGGTTTTCCCACCCATTGCAACTGAAGTGATGATAGTAGGTGGCTAGCGCCATCTGACATTGAAAGACGAAGTAGTTTTCAATCCTAATAGTAAATTATTAATATTGAAAATATTAAAAATATTACTAAAATATTTTTAAATTGAAAACTTCAAGGGTTCAAGGGACTGGACTGCACTCCGTATTCTAATTGAAAAGTAAGATTGTTTTGCCTTCGCATTGCAACTGAATAAAAATGGTAGGTTTTCCGTTGGAACTTTACCAGCTGCAGACGGGGGATGTGAATTGCATAGTGTAGAATTCCTTCCCTCTCGTCTTCACTGCAGCATCCATTTGACTTGCAAATTGTAGAAGTCTTGGAGGTGTCACCAGGAAAGTGTACCAATAAGTTTTCAATTTAAAAATCTTTTAGTAATATTTTTAATATTTTCAATATTAATAATTTACTATTAGGATTGAAAACTACTTCGTCTGAAAAACTAAACTTTGAAAATTTTGGTTTTTGGATAATTACTCAAAATTTCAACCTACGAATTGCGCCAATAACTGAGGAGGACTCTAGATGCGTCTAACGGTGTATACCTCATATCAGGAAAAATTCGAATTTTTAAGTTATAACCTTCATAAATGTGATCAAATCTATTTCCTATGGGAAAAACGGTTTTTCAAGCTCAATAGTTCCTATAATACCTTCAGTTATCATACTTGACCTTGGATGCATCCGACACTACTTCTCATATTTAGTGATCAAAATCGGTTATACCGATTAGAAGGTATCTAGTTCCAAAAGTATAATCCATTTGACCATTATCGCCGAAATGGTTTATGTAGTTGTAGTGCTTGCGACGCTAAATTTAATAGAGCAATCCGAGTTCATTTACCGGCCATTAAAATAATTTTTTATACTATTTCGAATAGAAAAAAAAACTCTAGTGTACATTCAAAGGACACTAGATCATTTGAGAGATAATCATAGAAAGGCGACAATTTATCTTAACGTGGAATCGAGAAACAATACATTCAACTTCATACATTTAATTTATATACAGGGTGTTTGGTAAAGAATGGGCCATAGCTTAACCTCAGGTTCCTGAGGTTAAAATAGACCGATTTAAGCTAACTTACCTTGGTACAAAGTTTATACTAACCGAGATACAGGATGTCAAATTTAAACTTTTTTTTATTTATTATTGAATATTTCCTGACAGGTATGGGATAACAACATGAAATTTGGTATGTGGGGGTTTTTTGGGTCGAGAAAACTAAATTCCCTACCAAAAATTATGTCTTGCCCAGAGGGCGCCACATACGCCTTTCAGCACTCATTTATTACGTTCAATTTTTTTATCCCTCACTGTGTATAATTTTGACATTAAAATTTTTATTCTCCTATTAGTTTTACTTAAAAAAGGTATACTTTTTCATCTCTCTAAACTCAACCGTTTTCGAGATAAACGCATTTTAAATCTGCGAGACACCATCATTTTTAGCATAATATCATTGTAGTTACACCCGAAAAATAACTTAATACCATAATAATTGTGCCAGTTCTCAAATTTATGTCATTGCATCGCAAATTTCATTTGAAGAAATTTGCGATATAGACCAGGACGCATCTGTAAAAATATTAGTACATTTGGACGTTGAGAGGTGACTCAAATTTTTTGCAGAAATTGCTTGAAAATAAATCAAATAATAATATTTGAGTTATTCTCCCTCTCAAAAAGGTCCGGAACATTGTTTAAATAATCAAAATGTCAAAAAATTAAGGAAAAATTCGATTTTTTTCTTGGTTTTTTGATTATAACTTTAAAAGTATTCATTTTCGAGAAAAGTTGTACTAACATAAAAGTTGCGTAATTAAATTTCCTATAATATAGAATTGGTTAAAAATTTAAAAAATAGTCACCCTTGTTGCAAAATAGCAATAATTGTGAAAAAAACATACAAAAACAAGTATTCGCATTATACGTTTTTCAACCATTTAGGACCACTTAGGACCTTCATATTTCACCCTGAAAAACTATATGATACAGTAAAATAATACTGTATATTTCATTATGATCGGTTCAATAGATTTTGCAAAATAAATTTTGCAATCCAGCTTTCGTAAAAAAAAATCATTTTTTCAAAATGTTACAGGACTGAAAATAAAGCAGATAGCAAGTTGAAAATTTTTTTGTGTACTGTATCTTTCATTTGCAATTTTGAAAAATTAAAATCGATTAACACCACGGCGCCAGGAATTTTTTTAAATAAACATTAATTATTGGTGCTACGCGCAGGACAGCGGATAGTTTGTTTTGATTGGGCATTCCAATGACCTTTGATAATGATTGATACATTTTAATTTTTATTACATTTCGATATAAATAAATAAATTTGTTTATTGCACAATAAAAACACATACTCTATCCTGAAATAACACTTTTTTTAGCAAAAACTTTCTTTGTTAATATATTTTAACCTAAATAATAAAAGTTTATTATTTTTAAACATATGCAATTGTTTAAACAATATTTCACAAACAATAATAAAATTAGTTTGATTTTTGTGGAATTAAAATATTAAAATACAATAAAATATAGAGTAAGAAAATAATATATTAGATAAAGATTGGAAGAAATTTTGGTGAAAATCAACTTGTGTGAATCGAACACCGCTGTCCTGCGCGTAGCACCAAAAATTATTGTTTATTTCAAAAATTTTCTGACGCCGTGGTAATTAATCGATTTTAATTTTGAAAATTGCAAATGAAAGGTACTGTAGATTTCTATAAGCAAAAAAAAATTCAACTTGCTATCTGCTTTATTTTCAGTCCTGTAACATTTTGAAAAAATGAATTTTTTTTGGGAAAGCTGGATTGCAAAATTTATTTTGCAAAATCTATTGAACCGACCTTAATGAAATTTAAAGTATTATTTTACTGTATCATAAAGTTTTTCTGGGTGAAATATGAAGGTCCTAAGTGTAGCATAAATGGTTGAAAAACGTAAAATGCGAATACTTGTTTTTGTATGGTTTTTTCACAATTATTGCTATATTGAACTGGGGTGACTATTTTTTAAATTTTTAACCAATTCTATATTGTAGGAAATTTAATTACGCAACTTTTATGTCAGTACAACTTTTCTCGGAAATGAATACTTTTAAAGTTATAATAAAAAAACGAAGAAAAAAATCGAATTTTTCCTTCAATTTTTGACATTTTGATTATTTAAACAATGTTCCGGCCCTTTTTGAGGGGTAGGATCATTCAAATATTATTATTTGATTTATTATCAAGCAATTTCTGCAAAAAAATTTGAGTCACCTCTCAACGTCCATCTCAAAACAGATGCGCCCTGGACTAATACATTTTTGGATAATTATGGTTTTAAGTTATTTTTCGGGTTTAACTACAATGATATTATGCTAAAAATGATGGTGTATCGCAGATTTAAAATGTGTTTATCTCGAAAACGGTTGAGTTTAGGGAGATGAAAGAAGTATACCTTTTTTAAGTAAAACTAATAGGAGAATAAAAATTTTAATGTCAAAATTATACAGACTGAGGAATAAAAAAAATTGAACGTAATAAATGAGTGCTGAAAGGCGTATGTGGCGCCCTCTGGGCAATACATAATTTTTGGTAGGGAATTTAGTTTTCTCGGCCCAAAAAACCCCCACATACCAAATTTCATGTTGATATCTCATACCTGTCAGCAAATATTCAATAATAAATAAAAAAAAAAGTTTAACTTTGACACCCTGTATCTCGTTAAACGCCCCATTATTTTTGTCCGACAAGTGATCCAATATGCATTACACATGTAAAAGAACAGTACAAAATAAAAATGACATCTGTGGTAATAAATAAAAAGATTCCAGGAAATTGACATCTTCGGCGCATCCGACTGCGCATATGCCCCGTGAAAATTGTCCGACAAGGTTACCACATGATTGTAAAAAGGTTTTATGATATATACCGTTAAAATTATCCATGTGGTAGTAAATTTATTATTTTCATAAATTTGACATATTTAGCGTGTCCGACGCGTCATATTCCCCAATATTTTTGTCCGACAAAATTGTTTTCGCTGTTTATATGATAAAAACCATTGATTAAAATAAAATGACCAATGTGGTTATAAATTTTTTTCTTACATAAAATTGACAACTTCGTGACCGCTTGACAGACAAACGCCCCACTGCCATGTTGCGCTAAGCTCCAAATTTGTCCGACTCCACCCAAATAACAAGCACAAAAAGTTTCAACGGTGTGGTCATAAATAATAATTTTATATGGGGGCCTAAGAACTAATAGTATAAATCTGAGTACATATAAACTATAAGTACATACAGTGCACTGGAATAAGTGTTACCCCCCCTTATTAACTTATTTATTTTTAGCACATAAGCAAAACGCTTGGACAGGTCGATTTTTAAAATAATCATAGTATATTTTATTATAGCACCAATGTTTCGAACTTTACGCGATCCTTCTTCAGGTGACAGGCATAACTTTGACTTTTTTATATGGGAAAGTACATCATATGACACCTCATTCAAAAGATTTTGAAATACTGATTACAAAAATGTATATTACTTTAATCCTTTTTGAGAGCGTAGGCGCAAAATTTGGGTCGAATTATTTTTAAATGCATTTATCTTTTTCAAATCCTGAGAAAACTAATAAGTATTTTTGAAAAATTTAAACGCAGAATGAAATATTACAGTATTATCGATGGTCGAAAGTCCCTGAGAACTTCTATAATAATGTTTATTTTAATAAGTCACAGGGGTGAAAAAAAGAGAATATTTAGTCTGATTTTTAATTTCAAATATATTATTGAAAAAAACTTTTTGTTTATTGTAAGGGACTTTCTGCCCTCAGTAATATTGTAATCTTTCATTCTGCGTTTAAATTTTTGAAAAATACTTATTAGTTTCTCAGGATTCGAAAAAAATAAATGAGTTTAAAAATAATTCGGCCGAAATGTTGCGCATACGCTCTCAAAAAGGATTAAAATATACATGTGTGAAATTTGTACATATTTCAAAAAATTTTAAATGAGGTGTCATATGATGTACTTTCCCATTTAAAAAAATCAAAGTTATGCCTGTTACCTGAAGAGGTATCGCGTAAAGTTCGAAACATTGATGCTATAATATACTATGATTATTTTAAAAATCGACCTGTCCGAGAGTTTTGCTTATACAGTGGAACCTCGATTATCCATCAGGGCACCGGACCAGTGGTATGACGGATAATCGAAAAGACGGTTAACAGAACATTAAAACAAATAAAAATTCATAGTACAACTCTCAAATTTTATTGGTATGTTTTGTTTGGAAATACAAGAGGGACAATCGAATCAATTTGGTTTAAAATATTCTGAAATTTTTGTTTGTTTTACTGTTGCTTCAAATTCTGCAACGGTTGAATTTCTCAATCGGCGTAAGATCATGCAATCTACTTTATTGGCTTCTTTTTGTAGAGAATACCACTCGATGAATTGTTGCATGAGCGATACAGCTTCTCTAGCTTCTTTAAGCAAATCTTTGTCAGTTGCAATAGCATCATTGACATCGCCACTGTTAAATGTTCAAACAAAATGAATTGATGACTCAATGTTTGCTTATGTAGTCAATACAACTTATGTATGGACCCTGACGGTTAACAGAGGTGACGGTTAATGGAGAGACGGATAATCGAGGTTCCACTGTATGTTAAAAATAAATAAGTTAATAAGGGGGGTAACACTTATTCCAGCGCACTGTATAGACTAGGACTAGACTATACAGTGATGAGTGCACTAATAACCGGCAAAATAACGCAAAAGATGGAAAACATAATACATTGCGAAACAAAAAGAGATGAAACTAGTGGAGGTGGAAATGATCGTTATAAACGTACAAATTAACATTACATTACATAGTTTCCCACCTTTGGACGTATCAGAGGAGTATGGCAACTGTCACTGTGATAAAATAATTTTATAAAATACTCCTGTCACGAACGTCTAGGTGGGAAACTATGTAATGAAATGTTAATTATTTATACGTTTGTAACAGTAAGTTCCACCTCCACTAGTCTCATCTCTTTTTGTTTCGCAATGTACCTATTATGTTTTCCATCTTTTGGTTTATTTTCATCACTGTATACACATCTTTACCTACAATGACCACCTACCACTATCATTTTTTTTGTTTACGAAAGATGAAGATTATCTTCCGTCCTTCCCTGCCTTCTTCTATCTTCTATCTCATCTTGACCGCATTAAATTCGCTTTATGCCCATTCCATCAGTATTGACAGTTCGTTGGTGGAAATGCATAATTAATAATTGCATTTTAAAGTGCATAACATGCGTCCAAAAGTGCATACGTATGTCAAAATAAGCACGTTAAGGGCCAAATTTTGTTACTGGAGCATCTGGTGCCCAATGTCACTGCTAAAGCACTTCATCTGGAGGTTCGAGGGCTATCGGCACTAAATTTATGCAATCAGTTTACTTGTAGGTTTGTGGAGTCGCTGAACACGAATACGCCATCAGAACTGACCTCCAGTCCACCTGGTGCACAAGGTCACTGCTAGGGCATGTTATCTTCTGGAGTTTGGAGGGGTTTTTGGCACCGGGCTCGGTTTTAATGGTGTATTCTTGTTCAGCGACCCCAAAAACCCAGAGTAATCTATTTGCATCAATTTATTTCTGAAAACCTTTTTAGAAAAACGAAAATGAGTGTATACAAAACAGTGTATAGACCTGTACTCACATATGGATGTGAATCGTGGATATTGACAAAAAGGGATAAAATTAAATTGCAGGCAATAGAAATGAAATATCTAAGAAGAGTAATGGGAGTGACAAGAAGAGATAGAGTTAAGAATATAAAAATAAGAGAAGAATTAGAAATAGAACCAGTAGAAAATTATATAGAAGAAAGACAGCTGGGTTGGTGGGGACATCTTCAAAGAATGAGTGATAATATACCTGTTAAAAGAATCTGGGAAAGCAGAAATATAGAAAGGAAAAAACGTGGTAGACCAAGAAAACAATGGAATGCAGTAATAATGGATATTTTGGAAAAGAGGGGAACAACATGGAACGATGCCAAAAAACTAACAGAAAACAGAAAGATATGGAAGAAATTTATGAAGAACAAAAAAGAATAAAAGAATCAGAAACAGATCCCTACACCTCAGGGTAGAAGGGATAAAGATTATATATATATATATATATATATATATATATATATATATATATATATATATATATATATATATATATATATTTCTGAAAACCCTCAAACCTATACTATTGGGACCGTGCAAGTTCGGCAAAGCGACCTCTATTTCTACGCTCTGTACTTTTATTCGCACTTTTAATTATATTGGCCAATTATATTAGTCCTGGTTGCTGGATAATTGTCAAGGCCATAGTCCAAAAAATATTAAGAAGAAAAAATAAGATACAGGTTATGTTATGCAAACGTAAACAATTGTATGTAGTAAATAAAATTAGTTATTAAAATGCAGTACTGCAAGCAAAATACAATTAAATAAATTTACCTTTATATAATAATTGCATATCATATCAATATTGTGGAGCAATATATAATTTTACTGCTTCAATCTTAGACAAGGAAAAAAGAGAGGACGGGTAACACTCATTTAAAACACACGTTCCAAAAGTGAAGCCAGTTTTTGGTTTGTTTGTCACCAGAAACATGGCGGCCACGTCAAAAATAACAATAGGTTGCCAGTGGTGGGTGTTCGTTGAAGGTTAAAATTTCATAAAAAATAAAGTAAATCATCATGTAAAATTCGTAATAAAAACATATGTATGTATTGAAACATATGTACGTAATATGAGCAACTTAATAAAACATTTACCGTACACAAATTCTTCATTTTAAATACATTTCATGTTTTTATTTTAAATACTCAATGCATAACAATACCCCAAAGATACGTCGATGATCAAAATCTCTGGTGTCAGTTTGGCTTCACTTTTGGTCAAGGATTACTCGTCCTCTCTCTTTCCTTGTCTAAGGCTTCAATGATGGAAGGTATGAAATATACGTCAATTTGACAATTTCAATTGACAATAGAGAGTTATTGCCAACGTCTTTTAAGTCGGCCCGTAATAAAAGATCCTTTATTTTGACATATAAGCATGCGCAGTATTGCGTCTTTTATTTTTGTCCTTTAATAAAATACAGGCCGCCTGTATTTAAGGAAAATTCGAGGACGCCCTTCTTTTAATAAAAGTTCCTTTATTTTGACATAACGTGTCAAAAATGTGAAGAAAAGTCCTTCACTTGTATTTTGAATTTATCTTGTCGTTTCTTTTGATTGATAATTTTATTGTGGGATTGATATTTGATTAACTTTCATCATTAAAGTTGTATGTTGGGTTTTATTTATTAAAAAGAACTCTAAGTAATATTCTCAGATATAGATTATTGATGTTTTGACCCAAAGGAATATAAAAAAGAACATTTTATTGAAGCTTGAGTGATTACAAAAAGTTGTAAAAAGGAATATTATGTAAATAAATTTAAAGTGTTATTAATTACAATGATCAGACATAGATTATCATTAACTCATTTAAACTCAATATATTTTACATTTTTGTATAGAAATAAATATTTATTATAGATATAAGAGGTAATTTCAATAAATTTTAAAGGTTAGGATTTGTTAAAATTCTAGATTCAAAATAGAGTTCAATTCAACAGGTATATAACAGGTTAGGTTAACAAAATAAAACAAAGGTTTAAGTACTTATTTATTTTTGAAAATTTAGTCTTTTATAGATTAGAATCTATAAAGTTTTTAATCAAAAGTATTAATACACTTTCATTTTCATGCCATCTTCTTTTGGTTCCTATCCGTTTCGAATGTTGGAAATCATATTAGCAATCATAACCTTGCTAGCTGCAATTCGAAACAGTTCCATTGATATTCTCCATCTACTGGGTCTTCTCTTACCTTTGACTATGCCTTGCAATATGTACTGCAGCTGGGAGTAACGGTGCTGATTTCTCATATGTGTCCCAGATACTGCAGTTTTATGCGTTTAATGGTAAACACAATCTCCAATTCTTTCTTCATTCCTCCTAGAACCTCCTTATTCGTGATTCGTGATCCATTTCATGCCATCAGTGTTTGTTTATTTAAACACTGCCAAAAAAATTAATAAAAAACCACCATAAAGCTTAATTCTTCTATTATATTTTTGTCTATGGGGAAGTTTATTTGACAGATTAGATATTAGAGGTACTATCATTTACAGATAACTAATTATTGGGAAGTTTATATATAGTCTGTTCACTAAACTCAGACGCAACTTTCTAGATATTTTAGTCGGTAATTTTGCCAAATTTAGCAAAATTGGCAAAAAATAATTTGTAAATAGTTAATAATCACTAAATATTTAGTAATTTTGCCAATTTTTGCAAAATTGGCAAAAAACAAAAAAAATATCGACTAAAATATCTAGCCAGTTGCGTCTGAGTTTAGCGAACCGACTATAACAGTATCCTTAGTATCTGTCTTTTCAGCTCCGGATAACTAGTTAACGGGAAGTTTTTCTCTGCCAGATATCTATTAGTATCTTGTCAGATAAACTTCCTGATAACTAGTTATCCAGAGGTGAAAAGAGAGGGCCATAATGAATCTTAATGAACAATGAACATATTTTAAACGATAAAAGATCAAACGCCAATAGCAGTATATATTTATAAATTTATTATTT
Source organism: Diabrotica virgifera virgifera (assembly GCF_917563875.1). Lineage (NCBI taxonomy): Eukaryota > Metazoa > Arthropoda > Insecta > Coleoptera > Chrysomelidae > Diabrotica > Diabrotica virgifera. The sequence continues at coordinate 108,210,001 of NC_065444.1, forward strand.
AAAACCTGCTAATGATCATAAAATACTTAAAATCAGTCACCAATATAATATTTATATTTATTTATAAGTTTATTAACAAACTGCAGTCCAATAAAAATAAAATTAGTTGAAGCTAGCTTTAAATGTCCAACAATATTTTTAAACAAACACACACACAATTTAGTTGCATTAGATTAGCTCCTGGTTGAAAATGTACTGCCACAGCTTCTATATCAATATCAATAGCACACTCATTTGCCAGTATTTCAACGTTTTCTCTATTATCTACTGCAATATTATGTAAAACTGAACAAGCTGATATTATTCTTTGAACAAAAGGTAACTTGCATCTCATTACATATGTTAAAATGGGAAATCTCTTCAAAATACCAAATGTTCTTTCAATAACAATTCTTGAAGGGGTTTGTGAATTATAAAACACAACTTCTGTCTGAATGTTCTGCAATGGTGTCATAGGTAGTTGTAGTTGAGGACTGGATATCCACTATTCCCTAATAATATATTCTGCAGAAATTCCCAATTTTACCCATAATTTTACCCATAATCCAAAAGTATTTAAAAACTCCTAAAATAGTAGGTATTTCCAATTGCACTTCCATATTATTGAACGATGAGTATTATGGAATATAAGTTGTTGTCTAAACATCTTTAAATGACAAAATAATTAAATTTAACGTTTTACTCTTTTCAATTATCTTATTTTAACTTTTATCTTATCATCAAATGGAATTTTATAGGTTATTTTTATATTTACAAAAATATATCATGTCATTTGTCAAAATAAAAGATTCCTTAACTGCGTTTGCAATACCACTCTTTTAGACCCGTCCTGTATTTGTCTTTTATTAAAGTATCCTATAATAAAGGATCCTTTATTTGCTGGTGGCAATAACCATAGAGTTATATATTAGCATAGAGAGAGTGTCATTCACAGCAAAGTGACGACACCATCTTTTTTATTTGGATTATTGCTGTTTTACTCTTACGCATAGTAAAGCTGCGACAGTAGTCCTCCCCTTCCGTGCCTATACTCACACTTAATTTAATCTTAGTTTGTCGATACAATGTGTTAGAAAGAGATGCCGCAAACCAGTCCATGAGATCTTGTCGTCAGGTAGCTCGGAAGGTAGGCTCACTCTATGTTAATATATACCTCTATGGCAATATCTCTCTAATATGAATTACAGAATTATTTAAAATAGTTGCAATATTTATCCGCGACTCGCGCACGGTCGTTTCTCGTTTCCCTTCCAAGTACTTGCACACCGCGAATAGATGACATATCTTAGTAGTGAACATAGACTTATATATTATCATAGACAGAGTGTCATTCAGAGCGAAATGACGACACCATCTTTTTTATTTGGATTAGTGCTGTTTCACTCTTACGCATAGTAAAGCTGTGACAGTTGTCCTCCCCTTCCGTCCCTATACTCACACTTAATGCCATCTTAGTCTCTCGATACAATGTGCTAGAAAGAGATACCGCAAACCAGTCCATGAGATCTTGTCGTCAGGAAGCGAGGAGGGTAGGCTCACTCTATGTTAATATATACCTCCATGGTAGTGAACCTGGACACCAGGTGCTCCGATGGTCAGTTCTGATGGTGTATTTATTTATTTATTAACGAGCCTTGCCCACTTTTAACCTCAGTAGAACCTTAAAACCTCAATCGAATTAGTCAAGTAATAAAATCTTAACATAAAAACAGTCTAAAAACAGTCTAAAAAGTGCTTAAAAAAATAAAGTTACAGTTAAAATAATAAAACTATACAACATTGATATATTATGAAACTGACAGGAACAAAATCATTAGTTACACGTTATTACAATATTGCTACACCATCACATTGAAAAATTTATATCACAATTTGATTTAACAGGCTCACAAACTAAAGTTTCCATTAAAAAAATCCAAACTATCAGTATAACAGTTAGCCATTCATGACACTCTAGGTATGTAAGAATTATGCCCGGCGCAAATTGAACCTAAGCCAGACACAACCTGCGCCGGCGGGACGGGTGACCCGTGCATTTATTTTTCTAGCGTGCCGCATATTGAACAAAACTCAACCCAACCGTTGGCTATCGACGTGGCGAATAGAGACGGGCAAAATCAGTGCGGACATGTAAAGGTTACTTTTGATACCGGGTTTCAGTGGTACTGAGTACAAATACTGATTACAAAATACTGATGTATCTGATCCTTGATCCTTGTACCGAATTGAGTAGGCAACTTAAAATCGGTATTTCTGTACTTGTAACTAGTAACGTTTTAAAAATATCTTACACGTCCCTAGTAGTCGTAGCGGTATGACTTTAAGCGGGTGCATAAAAAGATATCTTACACTGAGTATTTTATTTCTGCACATAATACCTACATATTTAAAATAATCTCTCCCCTACTGCTCGGTCATGCCATAACTCATATTCCTCAATTTACTGCTCGGATCACAATCATTTACAATTACTGCAGGATCGCAATCATTTACAATTACTGCTGGTCATAATTCATAATCCCTCCGCTACTGATCGGTCATAAAAAATAACACTATCTGCATATTTCGTTTTTAATTTTTAAATATAAAAAATGTAATATGTAATAAACAAAAATGTAATATGCCGACAAGTTGAATTTGAGGGTAATACGATATTTTTATCGATCACGGTTTTAAGTAACATGAATAATTTTTCACCTTATTTTTCTAATATGTAATGTGTTTTTGTAACGGCATAACATTGTGTAAATACAATTTATTATGATAAATAAAAATATTAGCATAGTCAACATTTTAAGTGAAAACTGCGTTGTCTTTGTCATTAAATTCTGATAACTTTTGGTAGACTAAATAAGCGGCGATACGAAATTAATAATCAAAGTTATGTCTTTACAAAAACACATTATTAGAAAAATAAGGTGAAAAATGATTCATGTTACTTAAAACCGTGATCGATAAAAATATCGTATTACCCTCAAATTCAACTTGTCGGCATATTACATTTTTGTTTATTACATATTACATTTTTTATGTTTAAAAATTAAAAAAGAAATATTATGCAGATAGTGTTATTTTTTATGACCGATCAGTAGCGGAGGGATTATGAATTATGACTTGCAGTAATAATTGTAAATGATTGCAACCCTGCAGTAATTGTAAATGATTGTGATCCGAGCAGTAAATTGAGGCATATGAGTTCTGACATGACCGAGCAGTAGGGAACAGATTATTTTAAATATGTAGGTATTATGTACAGTGTAAGATATCTTTTATGCATCCGCCTATGATCAAATTCGATGTTTTCGAAAGTTATACCGCTACGACTAATAGGGACGTGTAAGATATTTTTAAAACGTTACTAGTTACAAGTACGGAAATACCGATTTTAAGTTGCGTACTCAATTCAGTACAAGGATCAGATACATCAGTATTTTGTAATCAGTATTTGTACTCAGTACCACTGAGAACCGGTATCAAAAGTAACCGTTACATGTCCGCACTGATTTTGCCCGTCTCTATTCGCCACGTCGATAGCCAACGGTTAGGTTGGGTTGTGTTCAATATGCGGCACGCTAGAAAAATAAATGCACGGGTCACCCGTCCCGCCGGCGCAGGTTGTGTCTGGCTTAGGTTCAATTTGCGCCTGGCCACCGGGCTTTACGGCCAAAATTGGTTCTCCTAAATGGCTGATGAAATACGTTAACTGATCTGGTGTTTCTAATTGGAACTGCTAACAACATTGTAGAAATCAGTGAAGGACAATCAATCATGCTATTAATAAGTTTAAAAAATATTTTGAGATTTGAGATCTGCCTGATCCCTCCTCACTTTCAAAGTAGGCAGGGAAAATGTATCTTGTAACAATGCAAAATCATATGAAAACTCATTTACACGAGGTATATTGGATTTATATGCTAGGTACCTAAGGAACTTTCTCTGTACGTGTTCAATTCTGTGAATGTGTGAAGTACAAGGTGTCCAGAAACTCTACCGACAAACGAAGACAGGAGATTCTTCAGATAATTTTAAGACATTTTAACCCAATTCACCTAGTCCGAAAATGCTTCCTAAGGGAGCTAGAGCTCTTTGAAGATTGTGTGCCATGTAATTAGTTTTTCTTAAATACCTCTAGAACGCTTCTATTTAGAAAAATGAAAATTTGTATACATATTTACTTTCCAGAAATGAATCGATTCCATCTATTGCAAATTTCTAGTACCGGTCATAGGCGTTCGTTTTGGGTAGGGCAACGGTTATTTTATAACTTTTAAGCATTTTTGATACTGGATTATTAAATTGTGAGGTATTCTGTTATTTGTTTACCACTTAACCTAAAAAATAGTTATAAAAAACTAGTCAGAGAACAACACGTAATCAATCACAAAGAACTAAAAAAAGACTTAGAAAGTTATGATTGGTGCGAATATAATGCCTCTAAAAATGTTAATATTAAATGCAATCTATTATGTGAAATTCTAAATAAACTTATAGAAAAAAACAGTTATATAAAAAAACACAAAAGACGGGAAATGAAGCGTCAAAGTTGGATAACTGCAGGACTGGTTAAATCCATAAACACAAAAAATCTTTTGTATCGTAAACATGTCAAAGATCTTGACAACGTTAACAAAAAAAAAATGAGTATTTAAATTATAGAAAACACCTGAATATATTAATAAAAAATGCTAAGAAAAATTACTTTAGAAATGAAATTGAAAAAAACAAGAATGTTTCCAAAAACTTGTGGAATATTGTTAAAACTTTGACAGGTAAAGAAACTGAAAAAAATATTACAAAAATAATTACACAAGAAGGAACTACTGTAACAGATGGTGGAGCTATCTCTAATTCTTTTGCTCGTTATTTTACAGAAATTGGAGAATCTTATGCTAAAAAAATAATACCACCGACATCGTATCTCCCTAAATATAACAACGTGATGCATTCTATGTATTTAAGACCGGTCTCGGAAAGCGAAATTGAGGGAATTATTAAAACACTCAAAACGAACAAATCACCCGGTATTGACAACATTAGAACAGAAACAATAAGAACTATAGATAAACAAATCACCAAACCGTTGATGGATCTAATAAATTTAATATTTAAAACTGGTGAATGCCCAGACAAATTTAAAGAAACGGTAGTAATTCCTATACACAAGAAAGGAGATAAACTAAGTTTGTCAAACTACAGACCAATTTCATTAATTACTACTTTAACAAAAATCTTTGAAAAATGTCTTAAAATCAGATTAACATCTTTTCTTGACAAACACAACATATTATCGTCTTCTCAGTTTGGATTCCGTGAAGGTTTTTCAACAAACGACGCAATTATAGAACTCACCAATGAAATATATAATCGAATTGACAATAGCCAACCTACTGCTTGTGTGTTTCTAGATCTCGCAAAAGCTTTCGATACTGTAAGCCATCCAAAACTACTAGAGGCACTAGAAAATAGTGGAATACGCGGCACTGCTTATAATCTACTGAAATCTTACTTGGACAATAGACAACAAATTGTTAGGATAAATAATATCAATAGTAAAAAACTTCACGTAAGATGCGGGGTGCCTCAAGGTACAGTATTAGGGTCACTATTATTCAATATCCATGTCAACGATTTATATAACCTTAATACTGAGGGAAAGATAATCAGTTTTGCCGATGACACTGCAATTTTATATAGCGCAGACAGTTGGGAACATTTAAGGGATAAAATTAATGTAGATATGCACAAACTAATAAAATGGTTTCATTATAAAGGTTTAACAATTAATTATGAAAAAACCTTTTTTGTTCCGTTTTGCAGTTACAAAGTATCACTACCTTCTTATAGTGCTATAACAATTGAAAACACGAAAGGAAATATAATTATAAAATCAAGTAACAATATAAAATATCTTGGAGTAAAAATCGACTCTCATTTAAGGTGGGATGCCCACATAGATCAAATAACAAAGTGTTTGAGAGCCCTGGTTCCAAAGTTCAAATTTCTCAAATCTAAAATAGATGTAAAATATTTAAAAATATTATATTATGCACTAGTTGAATCTAGAATTAGATATGGAATACTTGGGTGGGGCGGTGTACAAAAAACTTATTTAAAGAAAGTCGACATCTTACAAAAAAAAATATTGAAAATAATAATTAACAAAAAAATGACATACCCGTCTCATTTATTATTCTGTGATACTAACGTAATGGATACGAGGCAACTTTATATGTATTCCCTGGTATTATACACATACAACCATAAACATATCCTGCATACATTACCTCATCACTATGAGACTCGCACTAAAACCAACCAACACGTACAATTGGGAAATATTAAAAAATCAATAGGACAGAGATCTGCCATGTATCTTGCTCCAAAAGTATTTAATCACTTGCCGAACATATACAAGATATATTTTAATACTCTTAATTCATTAAGTATGGTAAAATCTATATTCAAAAAGTATGTATTAAACCTTGATCGTAATATTGTACATAAGTTATTTGATTGACTTAACAAGTGAATGAAATTTAAAAAAAAAAAAAATAAAAAAAAAATGATAAAAAAAAGAATGTTTGCAATACAGTGGTTTGTTAAATTTACCCAGTTCCTTTATTTATAATATCAAAAAATAAAAGAAAATAAATAAATACATGTAAGATAATAGAATGTTTGTACCTTGGCATTTAGTATACACATACTATATTCAATAACTAAACATTGTCACACACTATCCCCGTGTTCGACCAATAGGTTTTAACGGGTAGTGAGTAAATGTTTCTTTATTTTCCAGGATTAACATGTAAAGTTAAAATGTAGAATGTAATAATGTAAAACGTAGAATATAAAGTTAAAATGTATGTATTTAATTCTTGTACTGTGAAATTAATAAACATTATTATTATTATCAGATTTAGCCATACGGCTCACACTCCCTCTAAGGGGAAAATTGACTCATCCCAGATACCTACGGTATCAAAAGGATTGAGCTCTGGTGGGACTCTTTCCGTGTTATCGAGCCCTAGGTGACTTGGAATGCAGGTGTATCTCCCAGAAATTTTCGTACGCATCTGGCCGTCGCGAGTAGTACAGCTTTCTGCATGGTCTTATAAAGATGTTCATTCAGACCCAGCTTTTTTATTCTTTCGAGGAGGGTCTTCGGAATGACTCCAGTAGTAGAAATAATAATCGGTATCGTCTGGGTACTTTGCATTCTCCATTGCCTTCGTATTTGAATTTCTAGATCTCTGTATTTGGCGATCTTTTCAGTAAATTTACTACGTAGATTATTGTTGTTAGGTATCGCCACATCAATTAGTGTTGTTTGTCTTGTTAATTTATTAACTAGTACGAGATCTGGTCTATTATGTGCCACTGTTTGGTCTGTGAGCACAGTGCGGTCCCAGTATAGCTTGTAGTTGCCATCCTCAAGCATACTCTCAGGGACGTATTGATAATACGGGAGATGGTCTGTTTGGAGAAGTCCCAGCTTGATAGCTATCTCTTGATGAAGGATTTTTGCTACTGCATCATGCCGTTCCTTGTATTCAGTTGCAGCAAATGCCTGGCAGCCCCCTGTAAGATGTTGGATGGTTTCTTGGGCTTGACATCCATATCGGCATCTGTCGTTTTGAACCTGAGGGTCTTTGATGATATATTTCAGGTAATTTCTGGTTGGTATAACCTGATCCTGAATGGCCAGTAATGAACCCTCCGTTTCAGGGAACATCTTTCCTGATGTCAACCAGTAGTTCGACGCTATATTGTCGACATAGTCTTGGCTGACCTCATTGGGATGTCGCCCGTGCAGAGGTTTACCCATCCAGGCGCGCACTTTTTCGTCCTTAGTAAGGTGGTTTATGCGCATTTCTGGTTCCCTCAGTTTGATCGGTGTTGTGTCATCTACTGCGCAGATAGCGCGATGTAGAGTAGATGTCTCAGCCTGCATCTGAAAATAAGTTCTTAAATTAGCAATTTGTTTATCTAATTGCTCACCTATATCCATAAGTCCTCTTCCTCCTAGATTCCGTGTTAATGTTGTTCTTTCTACTGCACTCTTAGGATGGTGTTTTTGTGCCTTTGTGAGGTGTGTTCGCACTTTTCGCTGAAGAGCTTCTATATCTGTTTTTGTCCACTTAACAATACCAAATGAGTAGCTAAGCGCGGAACATGCGTAGGTGTTTAGTGCCTTAAACAAATTTCTACTGTTAAGGTGTGAGCGAAGCAGCTGTTTTACCCTTCGTATAAACTCAGTAGTTATCTCTGTTTTCATTTGTTTATGGTCAATTTTCCGCGCTTGCTTTACTCCAAGATATTTGTACATATCGTTTTCACCCATGGCCTCGATGTTCTGGCCATTTTGCATATCGAATCCTCCGGGCTGTACTTTTCCTCTGACTATATTTAAAATACGGCACTTGTCTAGTCCGAAGTACATACTAATATCATTAGAAAAAGTTTCTACAGTTTTTAGCATCTCGTCGAGTTGGTTTCGAGTGGAAGCCATTAATTTCAAATCATCCATGTACAATAAATGATTAAGCTTCGCCACCACATTGTTGTTATTTTTGATGCTAAAACCTGCATCTGTGGAGTTCAATAGCTGAGATAGTGGGTTCATAGCTAGACAGAACCACAGAGGACTCAACGAATCTCCTTGAAACAGGCCCCGGCTGATTGCGATATTTTCAGTTTCGATGTTACTTTCACCAGGTATTTGAAGGTGAATTCTAGTTTTCCACTCTGTCATTATATGTTGTAAAAAGGTCACTATATTATCATCGACTTTATATATTCTCAATATATCTATAAGCCATTCATGCGGCACTGAATCAAAGGCCTTCTTGTAATCAATAAAAGCAGTAAATAGGTTCCTCTTTTTGGAATATGCTTGATTAGAAATGACTGAGTCGATGATAAGTTGTTCTTTGCAGCCCATGGAACCCTTAGCGCATCCTTTCTGTTGAGGCTCTATGATATTGTTCAGCGCACAGTGTTGGTAGATACGCCGGGCTACACAGGATGTGACCAATTTATACAAAGTTGGAAGACAAGTAATTGGGCGGTATTTTCCTGGATCTTGGGTGTTATTTGGATCCTTCGGTATTAAATAAGTGGTTCCCTGAGTTAGGAATGATGGTATATCCTGCGGATTAGAAATAACATAATTAATTAGTGTTGATAAGCATTCATGAGCACTCCAAAACTTCTTGAGCCAAAAGTTTTGAACTCCGTCTGGTCCAGGAGATTTCCAGTTATGAAGCTCTTTGATGATATTTGAGACTTCTTCAGTGGTGAAGGGTTCGTAGAGAGTAGTAGTGTAGTGTTGGCAGTTCTGTGCCGTATCTTCGATCCATCCAGCATTGTTGTTAAGAGCAGCTGGTGTGGAAAGTTGATTTCCCCAAAACTCATGAATTTCTTCTTGGCTTGGATAAGACTTATCGAGATTTTCTACGGTGGAATTGAGTTTTCGATAGAACGCCTTCTCAGCAGTCTCAAAAAGGGCATTGTCGGATTTTCGGTTGTTACTCACTTTGTACCTTCTTAGTCGTCCTGAATAAACTGAGAGTCTTTGTTTTAACGTATCCAGGCACTGTTGGGCTGTGTTGTTTTCTGGATCGTATCTTGAGTGTCTTGCAGTATTCCGTATTATTTCTTCAGCTCTCCTGATGACTCTTGTACTTCTTACACCTCGTATATATTCTGTGACTCGACCAATATCCCTACGCAGCAATTCAATCTTTCCGAGCAGTCTTTTTTCCCAGGGTGCAATTCTGCTACCAGTCCTTCCGTTATTAGAACCCCGTCGTGTTCTGATCTTAATGCCCATTACATTAGCAATTGCTGTTGCTGCACAGTAGATTAGCATGTGCAGATAATCTAATGTGTGGGCTTCTACGACATAATTGGGTAGGACTTCAGTGTTCACAATTTGTAACAGCACACCTAGTCTCTTACAAGAGTTTATTCGTGGTAGCGGTGGTCTGCTAAGTGGGTTTGTTCCATTAAACTCTTGTACAGCACGTGCCATTTCGCTTACTAGTTTATCATGTAGCTCGTTGTTTTCCTGCTCTGTATTGTCAGGTTGAGTTTCTTGTATGGCAAGCTCAGGAATCTGCTCATGCACTTCATTGGGGACTTGATCTTCAATTACAACATCGTTATGAATCTCCCGTTCGACTTCGCTTCTGATGATATTGCGTCTAGTCTCTGGGATAAGGTTGTTTCTTATAATTACCCGGTATTGGTCTGATACTCGTTGCTCCGATACTTGAATATCTGGGTACGTCCTGCAAAATTCGGCATACAGCTGTTGTCGGTAGCCGATTGTTTCTTGACCGAGGTTTGTCACCTTGTAGTAGAAGCGCAAAATGTTCTCATTGATGGACACAGTCCATTTCATGCGCTGCCTCGGTCGTCCCGCTTGAGTGAGCGCCGGCTGATGATCCAGCGCAGCACCTTCGGCGGGTGGAGCTCTTGTTGTTGTTTGGCTCGCTTGTGGTTGTGGTTGTGGTTGGGCTGTAGCTGATTGTATGACAGGGGCCCGCCTCCTCAACACCCTGCCACCGACGTCCCGCATGCTGTCACGTCCAGCGCCGGCTCCAGACGTGCCCTGGCGATCCCCAGGCAGCGATCCTAAACATAAATTATGATTCTCCATTCTCATGGGTGTGCCAGGTGTCAGTTTTTGTTCCACGGCAAGTATCCCTGCTACTCTCTGGGTATTGGCGCTACGAATACCCAGAAAGCATCCCCCATTCGCAGGGGGCCGCGCCTGATAGAAGAACTGACAAAAAACTCCCACAGGTTAGACATGTTATTATTATTATCCAGATTTAGCCATACGGCTCACACTCCCTCTAAGGGGAAAATTGACTCATCCCAGATACCTACGGTATCAAAAGGATTGAGCTCTGGTGGGACTCTTTCCGTGTTATCGAGCCCTAGGTGACTTGGAATGCAGGTGTATCTCCCAAAAATTTTCGTACACTTCTGGCCGTCGCAAGTAGTACAGCTTTCTGCATGGTCTTATAAAGATGTTCATTGAGACCCAGCTTTTTTATGCTTTCGAGGAGGGTCTTCGGAATGACTCCAGTAGTAGATATAACAATAGGTATCGTCTGGGTACTTTGCATTCTCCATTGTCTCCGTATTTGAATTTCCAGATCTCTATACTTGGCGATCTTTTCAGTAAATTTACTACGTAGATTATTGTTGTTAGGTATCGCCACATCAATTAGTGTTGTTTGTCTTGTTAATTTATTAACTAGTACGAGATCTGGTCTATTATGTGCCACTGTTTGGTCTGTGAGCACACTGCGGTCCCAGTATAGCTTGTAGTTGCCATCCTCAAGCATACTCTCAGGAACGTATTGATAATATGGGAGATGGTCCGTTTGGAGAAGTCCCAACTTGTTAGCTATCTCTTGATGAAGGATTTTTCCCACTGCGTCATGCCGTTCCTTATATTCAGTTGCAGCAAATGCTTGGCAGCCCCCTGTAATATGTTGGATGGTTTCTTGGGCTTGACATCCATATCGGCATCTGTCGTTTTGAACCTGAGGGTCTTTGACGATATATTTCTGGTAATTTCTGGTTGGTATAACCTGATCCTGAATGGCCAGTAATGAACCCTCCGTTTCAGGGAACATCTTTCCTGATGTCAACCAATAGTTCGACGCTGTATTGTCGACATAGTCTTGGCTGACCTCATTGGGATGTCGGCCGTGCAGAGGTTTACCCATCCAGGCGCGCAGTTTTTCGTCCTTAGTAAGGTGGTTTAAGCGCATTTCTGGTTCCCTCAGTTTGATTATTATTATCAGATTTAGCCATACGGCTCACACTCCCTCTAAGGGGAAAATTGACTCATCCCAGATACCTACGGTATCAAAAGGATTGAGCTCTGGTGGGACTCTTTCCGTGTTATCGAGCCCTAGGTGACTTGGAATGCAGGTGTATCTCCCAGAAATTTTCGTACGCATCTGGCCGTCGCGAGTAGTACAGCTTTCTGCATGGTCTTATAAAGATGTTCATTCAGACCCAGCTTTTTTATGCTTTCGAGGAGGGTCTTCGGAATGACTCCAGTAGTAGAAATAATAATCGGTATCGTCTGGGTACTTTGCATTCTCCATTGCCTTCGTATTTGAATTTCTAGATCTCTGTATTTGGCGATCTTTTCAGTAAATTTACTACGTAGATTATTGTTGTTAGGTATCGCCACATCAATTAGTGTTGTTTGTCTTGTTAATTTATTAACTAGTACGAGATCTGGTCTATTATGTGCCACTGTTTGGTCTGTGAGCACAGTGCGGTCCCAGTATAGCTTGTAGTTGCCATCCTCAAGCATACTCTCAGGGACGTATTGATAATACGGGAGATGGTCTGTTTGGAGAAGTCCCAGCTTGATAGCTATCTCTTGATGAAGGATTTTTGCTACTGCATCATGCCGTTCCTTGTATTCAGTTGCAGCAAATGCCTGGCAGCCCCCTGTAAGATGTTGGATGGTTTCTTGGGTTTGACATCCATATCGGCATCTGTCGTTTTGAACCTGAGGGTCTTTGATGATATATTTCAGGTAATTTCTGGTTGGTATAACCTGATCCTGAATGGCCAGTAATGAACCCTCCGTTTCAGGGAACATCTTTCCTGATGTCAACCAGTAGTTCGACGCTATATTGTCGACATAGTCTTGGCTGACCTCATTGGGATGTCGCCCGTGCAGAGGTTTACCCATCCAGGCGCGCACTTTTTCGTCCTTAGTAAGGTGGTTTATGCGCATTTCTGGTTCCCTCAGTTTGATCGGTGTTGTGTCATCTACTGCGCAGATAGCGCGATGTAGAGTAGATGTCTCAGCCTGCATCTGAAAATAAGTTCTTAAATTAGCAATTTGTTTATCTAATTGCTCACCTATATCCATAAGTCCTCTTCCTCCTAGATTCCGTGGTAATGTTGTTCTTTCTACTGCACTTTTAGGATGGTGTTTTTGTGCCTTTGTGAGGTGTGTTCGCACTTTTCGCTGAAGAGCTTCTATATCTGTTTTTGTCCACTTAACAATACCAAATGAGTAGCTCAGCGCGGAACATGCGTAGGTGTTTAGTGCCTTAAACAAATTTCTACTGTTAAGGTGTGAGCGAAGCAGCTGTTTTACCCTTCGTATAAACTCAGTAGTTATCTCTGTTTTCATTTGTTTATGGTCAATTTTCCGCGCTTGCTTTACTCCAAGATATTTGTACATATCGTTTTCACCCATGGCCTCGATGTTCTGGCCATTTTGCATATCGAATCCTCCGGGCTGTACTTTTCCTCTGACTATATTTAAAATACGGCACTTGTCTAGTCCGAAGTGCATACTAATATCATTAGAAAAAGTTTCTACAGTTTTTAGCATCTCGTCGAGTTGGTTTCGAGTGGAAGCCATTAATTTCAAATCATCCATGTACAATAAATGATTAAGCTTCGCCACCACATTGTTGTTATTTTTGATGCTAAAACCTGCATCTGTGGAGTTCAATAGCTGAGATAGTGGGTTCATAGCTAGACAGAACCACAGAGGACTCAACGAATCTCCTTGAAACAGGCCCCGGCTGATTGCGATATTTTCAGTTTCGATGTTACTTTCACCAGCTATTTGAAGGTGAATTCTAGTTTTCCACTCTGTCATTATATGTTGTAAAAAGGTCACTATATTATCATCGACTTTATATATTCTTAATATTTCTATAAGCCATTCATGCGGCACTGAATCAAAGGCCTTCTTGTAATCAATAAAAGCAGTAAATAGGTTCCTCTTTTTGGAATATGCTTGATTAGAAATGACTGAGTCGATGATAAGTTGTTCTTTGCAGCCCATGGAACCCTTAGCGCATCCTTTCTGTTGAGGCTCTATGATATTGTTCAGCGCACAGTGTTGGTAGATACGCCGGGCTACACAGGATGTGACCAATTTATACAAAGTTGGAAGACAAGTAATTGGGCGGTATTTTGCTGGATCTTGGGTGTTATTTTGATCCTTCGGTATTAAATAAGTGGTTCCCTGAGTTAGGAATGATGGTATATCCTGCGGATTAGAAATAACATAATTAATTAGTGTTGATAAGCATTCATGAACACTCCAAAACTTCTTCAGCCAAAAGTTTTGAACTCCGTCTGGTCCAGGAGATTTCCAGTTATGAAGCTCTTTGATGATATTTGAGACTTCTTCAGTGGTGAAGGGTTCGTAAAGAGTAGTAGTGTAGTGTTGGCAGTTCTGTGCCGTATCTTCTATCCATCCAGCATTGTTGTTAAGAGCAGCTGGTGTGGAAAGTTGATTTCCCCAAAACTCATGAATTTCTTCTTGGCTTGGATAAGACTTATCGAGATTTTCTACGGTGGAATTGAGTTTTCGATAGAACGCCTTCTCAGCAGTCTCAAAAAGGGCATTGTCGGATTTTCGGTTGTTACTCACTTTGTACCTTCTTAGTCGTCCTGAGTAAACTGAGAGTCTTTGTTTTAACGTATCTAGGCACTGTTGGGCTGTGTTGTTTTCTGGATCGTATCTTGAGTGTCTTGCAGTATTCCGTATTATTTCTTCAGCTCTCCGGATGACTCTTGTACTTCTTACACCTCGTATATATTCTGTGACTCGACCAATATCCCTACGCAGCAATTCAATCTTTCCGAGCAGTCTTTTTTCCCAGGGTGCAATTCTGCTACCAGTCCTTCCGTTATTAGAACCCCGTCGTGTTCTGATCTTAATGCCCATTACATTAGCAATTGCTGTTGCTGCACAGTAGATTAGCATGTGCAGATACTCTAATGTGTGGGCTTCTACGACATAATTGGGTAGGACTTCAGTGTTCACAATTTGTAACAGCACACCTAGTCTCTTACAAGAGTTTATTCGTGGTAGCGGTGGTCTGCTAAGTGGGTTTGTTCCATTAAACTCTTGTACAGCACGTGCCATTTCGCTTACTAGGTTATCATGTAGCTCGTTGTTTTCCTGCTCTGTATTGTCAGGTTGAGTTTCTTGTATGGCAAGCTCAGGAATCTGCTCATGCACTTCATTGGGGACTTGATCTTCAATTACAACATCGTTATGAATCTCCCGTTCGACTTCGCTTCTGATGATATTGCGTCTAGTCTCTGGGATAAGGTTGTTTCTTATAATTACCCGGTATTGGTCTGATACTCGTTGCTCCGATACTTGAATATCTGGGTACGTCCTGCAAAATTCGGCATACAGCTGTTGTCGGTAGCCGATTGTTTCTTGACCGAGGTTTGTCACCTTGTAGTAGAAGCGCAAAATGTTCTCATTGATGGACACAGTCCATTTCATGCGCTGCCTCGGTCGTCCCGCTTGAGTGAGCGCCGGCTGATGATCCAGCGCAGCACCTTCGGCGGGTGGAGCTCTTGTTGTTGTTTGGCTCGCTTGTGGTTGTGGTTGGGCTGTAGCTGATTGTATGACAGGGGCCCGCCTCCTCAACACCCTGCCACCGACGTCCCGCATGCTGTCACGTCCAGCGCCGGCTCCAGACGTGCCCTGGCGATCCCCAGGCAGCGATCCTAAACATAAATTATGATTCTCCATTCTCATGGGTGTGCATTTTATACCTACTGCCAGGTGTCAGTTTTTGTTCCACGGCAAGTATCCCTGCTACTCTCTGGGTATTGGCGCTACGAATACCCAGAAAGCATCCCCCATTCGCAGGGGGCCGCGCCTGATAGAAGAACTGACAAAAAACTCCCACAGGTGATTATTATTATTATTATTATCCAGATTTAGCCATACGGCTCACACTCCCTCTAAGGGGAAAATTGACTCATCCCAGATACCTACGGTATCAAAAGGATTGAGCTCTGGTGGGACTCTTTCCGTGTTTTCGAGCCCTAGGTGACTTGGTATGCTGGAGTTTCTCCCAGAAATTTTCGTACGCATCTGGCCGTTGCAAGTAGTACAGCTTTCTGGATGGTCTTATAAAGGTGTTCATTTAGACCCAGCTTTTTTATGCTTTCGAGGAGGGTCTTCGGAATGACTCCAGTAGTAGAGATAATAATTGGTATCGTCTGGGTACTTTGCATTCTCCATTGCCTTCGTATTTGAATTTCCAGATCTCTGTACTTGGCGATCTTTTCAGTAAATTTACTACGTAGATTATTGTTGTTAGGTATCGCCCCATCAATTAGTGTTGTCTGTCTTGTTAATTTATTAACTAGTACGAGATCTGGTCTATTATGTGCCACTGTTTGGTCTGTGAGAACAGTGCGGTCCCAGTATAGCTTGTAGTTGCCATCCTCAAGCATACTCTCAGGGACGTATTGATAATACGGGAGATGATCCGTTTGGAGAAGTCCCAGCTTGATAGCTATCTCTTGATGAAGGATTTTTCCCACTGCGTCATGCCGTTCCTTGTATTCAGTTGCAGCAAATGCCTGGCAGCCCCCTGTAAGATGTTGGATGGTTTCTTGGGCTTGACATCCATATCGGCATCTGTCGTTTTGAACCTGAGGGTCTTTGATGATATATTTCAGGTAATTTCTGGTTGGTATAACCTGATCCTGAATAGCCAGTAATGAACCCTCCATTTCAGGGAACATCTTTCCTGATGTCAACCAATAGTTCGACGCTGTATTGTCGACATAGTCTTGGCTGACCTCATTGGGATGTCGCCCGTGCAGAGGTTTACCCATCCAGGTGCGCAGTTTTTCGTCTTTAGTGAGATGGTTTATGCGCATTTCTGGTTCCCTCAGTTTGATCGGTGTTGTGTCATCTACTGCGCAAATAGCTTGATGTAGAGTAGATGTCTCAGCTTGCATCTGAAAATAAGTTCTTAAATTAGCAATTTGTTTATCTAATTGCTCACCTATATCCATAAGTCCTCTTCCTCCCAGATTCCGTGGTAATGTTGTTCTTTCTACTGCACTTTTAGGATGGTGTTTTTGTGCCTTTGTGAGGTGTGTTCGTACTTTTCGCTGAAGATTTTCTATATCTGTTTTTGTCCACTTAACAATACCAAATGAATAGCTAAGTGCGGAACAAGCGTAGGTGTTTAGTGCCTTAAACAAATTTTTACTGTTAAGCTGTGAACGAAGCAGCTGTTTTATCCTTCGTATAAACTCAGTAGTTATTTCAGTTTTCATTTGCTTATGGTCAATTTTCCGCGCCTGCTTTACTCCAAGATATTTGTATATATCGTTTTCACCCATGGCCTCGATGTTCTGGCCATTTTGCATATCGAATCCACCGGGCTGTACCTTTCCTCTGACTATATTTAAAACACGGCACTTGTCTAGGCCGAACTGCATATTAATATCATTAGAGAATGTTTCTACTGTTTTTAGCATCTGCTCTAGATTGTCTCGAGTAGAAGCCATTAATTTCAAATCATCCATATACAACAGATGATTAAGCTTCGCTAGTACAGTATTGTTGTTTTTAATGCTAAAACCTGAGTCAGTGGAGTTTAATAGCTGTGATAGAGGGTTCATAGCCAAACAGAACCACAATGGACTCAGCGAGTCTCCTTGAAACAGGCCCCGGTTAATTGCGATATTTTCCGTTTCGATATTGTTTTCACCAGGTATTTGGAGGTGAATTTTAGTCTTCCAACTTGTCATTATATGCCTTAAAAAAGTCACTATGTTATCATCGACTTTGTATATTCTTAATATATCTATAAGCCATTCATGCGGCACTGAATCAAAGGCCTTTTTGTAGTCAATAAAGGCAGTAAAGAGGTTCCTTTTTTTGGTGAATGCCTGGTTAGAAATGACTGAGTCGATGATAAGTTGTTCTTTACAACCCATAGAACCCTTAGCGCATCCTTTCTGTTGAGGCTCTATGATATTGTTTAAAGCACAGTGTTGGTAGATACGCCGGGTTATACAGGATGTGACCAATTTATACAAAGTTGGAAGACAAGTAATTGGGCGGTACTTGGCTGGATCTTGGGTGTTATTTTGATCCTTCGGTATTAAATAAGTGGTTCCCTGAGTTAGAAATGATGGTATTTCCTGCGGGTTAGAAATAACATGATTAATTAATGTTGATAAGCAATCATGAATGCTCCAAAACTTCTTAAGCCAGAAGTTCTGGACTCCGTCTGGTCCAGGAGATTTCCAGTTATGAAGCTCTTTGATGATATTTGAGACCTCTTCAGTAGTGAATGGTTCGTAGTTAGCTGTGACGTAGTGGTGACAGTTGTGCGTCGTATCTTCTATCCAGCCAGCATTGTTGTTAAGAGCAGCTGGTGTGGAAAGTTGATTTCCTCAAAACTCATGAATCTCTTCCTGGCTTGGGTAAGACTTGTCTACAGTTTCTACGGTGGAGTTCAGTTTTCGGTAGAACGCCTTCTCAGAGTTCTCAAAAAGTGCATTGTCACATTTTCGGTTGTTACTAACTTTATACCTTCTTAATCGTCCTGAATAGACGGAGAGTTTTTGTTTTAATGTATCCAGACACTGTTGGGCTGTGTTATTTTCTGGATCGTATCTCGAGTGTCTTGCAGTGCTCCGCATTATTTCTTCAGCTCTCTTAATGACTTTTCTACTTGTTACACCTCTTACATATTCTGTGACTTGACCAATATCCCTACGCAGTAATTCAATTTTTCCGAGAAGTCTCTTTTCCCAGGGTGCAATTCTGTTACCAGTCCTTCCGTTATTAGTACTCCGTCGTGTTCTGATCTTAACGCCCATTACATTAGCAATTGCTGTTGCTGCACAGTAGATTAGCATATGCAGATATTCCAATGTGTGGGCTTCTACGACTTAATTGGGTAGGACTTCAGTGTTCACAATTTGTAACAGCTCACCTAGTTTCTTACAAGAGTTTATTCGTGGTAGCGGTGGTCTGCTAAGTGGATTTGTTCCATTAAACTCTTGTACGGCACGAGCCATTTCGTTTGCTAGACTATCGCGCAACTCGTTGTTTTCCTGTTGTGTATTGTCAGGTTGAGTTTCTGGTAAGGGAATCTCAGGAATCTGCTCATCAAGGATTTCATTTAGGACTTGATCTAAAACTAGCCCTTGGTTGTTAATCTCCCGTTCGACTTCGCTTTTGATCGTATTGCGTCTAGCCTCTGGGATAAGGTTGTTTCTTATGATTACCCGGTATTGATCTGATACTCTTTGCTCCGATACTTGAATATCTGGGTACTCCCTGCAAAATTCGGCATACAGCTGTTGTCTGTAGCCGATCGTTTCTTGACCGAGGTTTGTCACCTTATAATAGAAGCGCAAAATGCTTTCGTTAATGGACACAGTCCATTTCATGCGCTGCCTCGGTCGTCCCGCTTGAGTGAGCGCCGGCTGATGTTCCAGCGCAGCACCTTCAGCGGGTGGAGCTCTTGCTGTTGTTTGGCTCGCTTGTGTGTTGTTATTATTATCAGATTTAGCCATACGGCTCACACTCCCTCTGAGGGGAAAATTGACTCATCCCAGATACCTACGGTATCAAAAGGATTGAGCTCTGGTGGGACTCTTTCCGTGTTATCGAGCCCTAGGTGACTTGGAATGCAGGTGTATCTCCCAAAAATTTTCTTACACTTCTGGCCGTCGCAAGTAGTACAGCTTTCTGCATGGTCTTATAAATATGTTCATTGAGACCCAGCTTTTTTATGCTTTCGAGGAGGGTCTTCGGAATGACTCCAGTAGTAGACATAACAATAGGTATCGTCTGGGTACTTTGCATTCTCCATTGTCTCCGTATTTGAATTTCCAGATCTCTATACTTGGCGATCTTTTCAGTAAATTTACTACGTAGATTATTGTTGTTAGGTATCGCCACATCAATTAGTGTTGTTTGTCTTGTTAATTTATTGACTAGTACGAGATCTGGTCTATTATGTGCCACTGTTTGGTCTGTGAGCACACTGCGGTCCCAGTATAGCTTGTAGTTGCCATCCTCAAGCATACTCTCAGGAACGTATTGATAATATGGGAGATGGTCCGTTTGGAGAAGTCCCAGTTTGTTAGCTATCTCTTGATGAAGGATTTTTCCCACTGCGTCATGCCGTTCCTTGTATTCAGTTGCAGCAAATGCCTGGCAGCCCCCTGTAATATGTTGGATGGTTTCTTGGGCTTGACATCCATATCGGCATCTGTCGTTTTGAACCTGAGGGTCTTTGACGATATATTTCAGGTAATTTCTGGTTGGTATAACCTGATCCTGAATGGCCAGTAATGAACCCTCCGTTTCAGGGAACATCTTTCCTGATGTCAACCAATAGTTCGACGCTATATTGTCGACATAGTTTTGGCTAACTTCATTGGGATGTCGCCCGTGCAGAGGTTTACCCATCCAGGTGCGCAGTTTTTCATCCTTAGTAAGGTGGTTTATGCGCATTTCTGGTTCCCTCAGTTTGATCGGTGTTGTGTCATCTACTGCGCAAATTGCGCGGTGTAGAGTAGATGTCTCAGCCTGCATCTGAAAATAAGTTCTTAAATTAGCAATCTGTTTATCTAATTGCTCACCTATATCCATAAGTCCTCTTCCTCCTAAATACCGGGGTAATGTCGTTCGTTCTACTGCACTTTTAGGGTGGTGTTTTTGTGCCTTTGTGAGGTGTGTTCGTAGTTTTCGCTGAAGATTTTCTATATCCGTTTTTGTCCACTTAACAATACCAAATGAATAGCTAAGCGCGGAACAAGTGTAGGTGTTCAGTGCCTTAAACAAATTTTTACTGTTAAGCTGTGAACGAAGCAGCTGTTTAACCCTTCTTATAAACTCAGTAGTTATCTCAGTTTTCATTTGCTTATGGTCAATTTTCCGCGCCTGCTTTACTCCAAGATATTTGTACATATCGTTATCGCCCATGGCCTCGATGTTCTGGCCATTTTGCATATCGAATCCACCGGGCTGTACCTTTCCTTTGACTATATTCAAAACACGGCACTTATCTAGACCGAACTGCATACTAATATCATTAGAGAATGTTTCTACAGTTTTTAGCATCTCTTCTAGGTGTTCTCGAGTGGAAGCCATTAATTTCAAATCATCCATATACAACAGATGATTGAGCTTCGCTACTACAGTATTATTGCTTTTAATGCTAAAACCTGAGTCTGTGGAGTTTAATAGCTGGGAAAGGGGGTTCAAAGCTAAACAGAACCACAGTGGACTCAACGAGTCTCCTTGAAACAGGCCCCGGTTGATTGCGATATTTTCGGTTTCAATATTGTTTTCACCAGGTATTTGGAGGTGAATTTTAGTCTTCCAATCTCTCATTATATGCCTTAAAAAGGTCACTATGTTATCATCGACCTTGTATATTTTCAAAATATCTATTAGCCATTCATGCGGTACTGAATCAAAGGCCTTTTTATAGTCAATAAAAGCAGTAAAAAGATTCCTTTTTTTAGTGAATGCCTGGTTAGAAATGACTGAGTCGATGATAAGCTGTTCTTTGCAGCCCATGGAACCCTTAGCGCATCCTTTCTGTTGAGGCTCTATGATATTGTTTAGAGCACAGTGTTGGTAGATACGCCGGGTTACACAGGATGTGACCAATTTATACAAAGTTGGAAGACAAGTAATTGGGCGGTACTTGGATGGATCTTGGGTGTTATTTTGATCCTTGGGTATTAAATAAGTAGTTCCCTGAGTTAGAAATGATGGTAATTCCTGCGGGTTAGAAATAACATGATTAATTAATGTTGATAAGCACTCATGAATACTCCAAAACTTTTTAAGCCAGAAGTTCTGAACTCCGTCTGGTCCAGGAGATTTCCAGTTATGAAGCTCTTTGATGACATTTGAGACTTCTTCAGTCGTGAATGGTTCGTAGTTAGCAGCGACGTAGTGGTGACAGTTGTGCGTCGTATCTTCTATCCAGCCAGCATTGTTGTTAAAAGCAGCTGGTGTGGAAAGTTGATTTCTCCAAAACTCATGAATTTCTTCTTGGCTTGGGTAAGACTTGTCGACACTTTCTACGGTGGAATTGAGTTTTCGGTAAAACGCCTTCTCAGAGTTCTCAAAAAGTGCATTGTCACATTTTCGGTTGCTACTAACTTTATACCTTCTTAATCGTCCTGAATAGACGGAGAGTTTTTGTTTTAATGTATCCAGACACTGTTGGGCTGTGTTATTTTCTGGATCGTATCTCGAGTGTCTTGCAGTGCTCCGCATTATTTCTTCAGCTCTCTTAATGACTTTTCTACTTGTTACACCTCTTATATATTCTGTGACTTGACCAATATCCCTACGCAATAATTCAATTTTTCCGAGAAGTCTTTTTTCCCATGGTGCAATTCTGTTACCAGTCCTTCCGTTATTAGTACCCCGTCGTGTTCTGATCTTAACGCCCATTACATTGGCAATTGCTGTTGCTGCACAGTAGATTAGCATATGCAGATATTCCAATGTGTTGGCTTCTACGATATAATTGGGTAGGACTTCAGTGTTCACAATTTGTAACAGCGCACCTAGTTTCTTACAAGAGTTTATTCGTGGTAGCGGTGGTCTGCTAAGTGGATTTGTTCCATTAAACTCTTGTACGGCACGAGCCATTTCGTTTTCTAGACTATCGCGCAACTCGTTGTTTTCCTGCTGTGTATTGTCAGGTTGAGTTTCTGGTATGGGAATCTCAGGAATCTGCTCCTCAAGGATTTCATTAGGGACTTGATCTAAAACTAGCTCTTGGTTATTAAGCTCCCGTTCGACTTCGCTTTTGATGGCATCGCGTCTAGTCTCTGAATTTTTTTTTTTGCTCCGATACTTGAATATCTGGGTACTCCCTGCAAAATTCGGCATACAGCTGTTGTCTGTAGCCGATCGTTTCTTGACCGAGGTTTGTCACCTTATAATAGAAGCGCAAAATGCTTTCGTTGATGGACACAGTCCATTTCATGCGCTGCCTCGGTCGTCCCGCTTGAGTGAGCGCCGGCTGATGATCCAGCGCAGCACCTTCGGCGGGTGGAGCTCTTGTTGTTATTTGGCTCGCTTGTGGTTGTGGTTGGGCTGTAGCTGATTGTATGACAGGGGCCCGCCTCCTCAACACCCTGCCACCGACGTCCCGCATGCTGTCACGTCCAGCGCCGGCTCCAGACGTGCCCTGGCGATCCCCAGGCAGCGATCCTAAACACAAATTATTATTCTCCATTCTCATGGGTGTGCATTTTATACCTACTGCCAGGTGTCAGTTTTTGTTCCACGGCAAGTATTCCTGCTACTCTCTGGGTATTGGCGCTACGAATACCCAGAAAGCATCCCCCATTCGCAGGGGGCCGCGCCTGATAGAAGAACTGACAAAAAACTCCCACAGGTTATTATTATTATCCAGATTTAGCCATACGGCTCACACTCCCTCTAAGGGGAAAATTGACTCATCCCAGATACCTACGGTATCAAAAGGATTGAGCTCTGGTGGGACTCTTTCCGTGTTATCGAGCCCTAGGTGACTTGGAATGCAGGTGTATCTCCCAGAAATTTTCGTACGCATCTGGCCGTCGCGAGTAGTACAGCTTTCTGCATTGTCTTATAAAGATGTTCATTCAGACCCAGCTTTTTTATGCTTTCGAGGAGGGTCTTCGGAATGACTCCAGTAGTAGACATAATAATCGGTATCGTCTGGGTACTTTGCATTCTCCATTGCCTCCGTATTTGAATTTCTAGATCTCTGTACTTGGCGATCTTTTCAGTAAATTTACTACGTAGATTATTGTTGTTAGGTATCGCCACATCAATTAGTGTTGTTTGTCTTGTTAATTTATTAACTAGTACGAGATCTGGTCTATTATGTGCCACTGTTTGGTCTGTGAGCACAGTGCGGTCCCAGTATAGCTTGTAGTTGCCATCCTCAAGCATACTCTCAGGGACGTATTGATAATACGGGAGATGCTCTGTTTGGAGAAGTCCCAGCTTGATAGCTATCTCTTGATGAAGGATTTTTCCCACTGCGTCATGCCGTTCCTTGTATTCAGTTGCAGCAAATGCCTGGCAGCCCCCTGTAAGATGTTGGATGGTTTCTTGGGCTTGACATCCATATCGGCATCTGTCGTTTTGAACCTGAGGGTCTTTGATGATATATTTCAGGTAATTTCTGGTTGGTATAACCTGATCCTGAATGGCCAGTAATGAACCCTCCGTCTCAGGGAACATCTTTCCTGATGTCAACCAGTAGTTCGACGCTATATTGTCGACATAATCTTGGCTGACCTCATTGGGATGTCGCCCGTGCAGAGGTTTACCCATCCAGGCGCGCACTTTTTCGTCCTTAGTAAGGTGGTTTATGCGCATTTCTGGTTCCCTCAGTTTGATCGGTGTTGTGTCATCTACTGCGCAGATAGCGCGATGTAGAGTAGATGTCTCAGCCTGCATCTGAAAATAAGTTCTTAAATTAGCAATTTGTTTATCTAATTGCTCACCTATATCCATAAGTCCTCTTCCTCCTAGATTCCGTGGTAATGTTGTTCTTTCTACTGCACTTTTAGGATGGTGTTTTTGTGCCTTTGTGAGGTGTGTTCGTACTTTTCGCTGAAGAGCTTCTATATCTGTTTTTGTCCACTTAACAATACCAAATGAGTAGCTAAGGGCGGAACATGCGTAGGTGTTTAGTGCCTTAAACAAATTTCTACTGTTAAGGTGTGAGCGAAGCAGCTGTTTTACCCTTCGTATAAACTCAGTAGTTATCTCTGTTTTCATTTGTTTATGGTCAATTTTTCGCGCTTGCTTTACTCCAAGATATTTATACATATCGTTTTCACCCATGGCCTCGATGTTCTGGCCATTTTGCATATCGAATCCTCCGGGCTGTACTTTTCCTCTGACTATATTTAAAATACGACACTTATCTAGTCCGAAGTGCATATTAATATCATTAGAAAAAGTTTCTACAGTTTTTAGCATCTCGTCGAGTTGGTTTCGAGTGGAAGCCATTAATTTCAAATCATCCATGTACAATAAATGATTAAGCTTCGCCACCACATTGTTGTTATTTTTTATGCTAAAACCTGCATCTGAGGAGTTCAATAGCTGAGATAGTGGGTTCATAGCTAGACAGAACCACAGAGGACTCAACGAATCTCCTTGAAACAGGCCCCGGCTGATTACGATATTTTCAGTTTCGATGTTACTTTCACCAGGTATTTGAAGGTGAATTCTAGTTTTCCACTCTGTCATTATATGTTGTAAAAAGGTCACTATATTATCATCGACTTTATATATTCTCAATATATCTATAAGCCATTCATGCGGCACTGAATCAAAGGCCTTCTTGTAATCAATAAAAGCAGTAAATAGATTCCTCTTTTTGGAATATGCTTGATTAGAAATGACTGAGTCGATGATAAGTTGTTCTTTGCAACCCATGGAACCCTTAGCGCATCCTTTCTGTTGAGGCTCTATGATATTGTTCAGAGCACAGTGTTGGTAGATACGCCGGGCTACACAGGATGTGACCAATTTATACAAAGTTGGAAGGCAAGTAATTGGGCGGTATTTTGCTGGATCTTGGGTGTTATTTTGATCCTTCGGTATTAAATAAGTGGTTCCCTGAGTTAGGAATGATGGTATATCCTGCGGATTAGAAATAACATGATTAATTAGTGTTGATAAGCATTCATGAGCACTCGAGAACTTTTTGAGCCAAAAGTTTTGAACTCCGTCTGGTCCAGGAGATTTCCAGTTATGAAGCTCTTTGATGATATTTGAGACTTCTTCAGTGGTGAAGGGTTCGTAGAGAGTAGTAGTGTAGTGTTGGCAGTTCTGTGCCGTATCTTCTATCCATCCAGCATTGTTGTTAAGAGCAGCTGGTGTGGAAAGTTGATTTCCCCAAAACTCATGAATTTCTTCTTGGCTTGGGTAAGACTTATCGAGTTTTGATACGGTGGAATTGAGTTTCCGATAGAAGGCCTTCTCAGCAGTCTCAAAAAGGGCATTGTCGGATTTTCGGTTGTTACTCACTTTGTACCTTCTTAGTCGTCCTGAATAAACTGAGAGTCTTTGTTTTAATGTATCCAGGCACTGTTGGGCTGTGTTGTTTTCTGGATCGTATCTTGAGTGTCTTGCAGTATTCCGTATTATTTCTTCAGCTCTCCTGATGACTCTTGTACTTCTTACACCTCGTATATATTCTGTTACTTGACCAATATCCCTACGCAGCAATTCAATCTTTCCGAGCAGTCTTTTTTCCCAGGGTGCAATTCTGTTACCAGTCCTTCCGTTGTTAGTACCCCGTCGTGTTCTGATCTTAACGCCCATTACATTAGCAATTGCTGTTGCTGCACAGTAGATTAGCATGTGCAAATATTCTAATGTGTGGGCTTCTACGACATAATTGGGTAGGACTTCAGTGTTCACAATTTGTAACAGCGCCCCTAGTTTCTTACAAGAGTTTATCCGTGGTAGCGGTGGTCTGCTAAGTGGGTTAGTTCCATTAAACTCCTGTACAGCACGTGCCATTTCGCTTACTAGGTTATCATGTAGCTCGTTGTTTTCCTGCTCTGTATTGTCAGGTTGAGTTTCTTGTATGGCAAGCTCAGGAATCTGCTCATGAACTTCATTGGGGACTTGATCTTCAATTACAACATCGTTATGAATCTCCCGTTCGACTTCGCTTCTGATGATATTGCGTCTAGTCTCTGGGATAAGGTTGTTTCTTATAATTACCCGGTATTGGTCTGATACTCGTTGCTCCGATACTTGAATATCTGGGTACGTCCTGCAAAATTCGGCATACAGCTGTTGTCGGTAGCCGATTGTTTTTTGGCCGAGGTTTGTCACCTTGTAGTAGAAGCGCAAAATGTTTTCATTAATGGACACAGTCCATTTCATGCGCTGCCTCGGCCGTCCCGCTTGAGTGAGCGCCGGCTGATGATCCAGCGCAGCACCTTCGGCGGGTGGAGCTCTTGTTGTTGTTTGGCTCGCTTGTGGTTGTGGTTGTGGTTGGGCTGTAGCTGATTGTATGACAGGGGCCCGCCTCCTCAACACCCTGCCACCGACGTTATTATTATTATTATTATTATTATTATTATTCTAGTACTAAAAGGTACTCTTACTTTAAGTCGGTAGAACTCACCGTTTTCTAGAAAAATCGATTTAAAAGTTTTTAGATTTAGGAATTTGAAAAAATAATTGAAAAAAAAAATAAAAACGATGTATTTTACCAAGTTAAAGCAAGAGTAACTTTTCGTACTAGAATATCTCATAATTGAATAATCTAGTGTCAAAAATATTTAAAAATTAAAGACAATAAAGTTAGGCTATAAAATAACTGTTGACCTACCCAAAACGGACGCCTATGACCGGTACTAGAAATTTGTCATTAATGAAATCGATTAATCTCTGGAATATAAATAAATGTACCAGTTTTCATCTTTCTAAATAGTTTTTTTTGAAACTTTTTTTTTTAATTCAAAGAACGAAAAATTTTCAAATCGATTTTTCTAGAAAACGGTGTATCCTATCGACTTAAAGTAAGAGTCCCTTTTAGCACTAGAATACCTTACAATTTAATAATTCATAGTCAAAAATGCTTAAAAATTAAAGACAAAAAAGTTAGGCGATAAAATAACCGTTGCCTTACCCAAAAGGGACGCCTATGACCGGTACTAGAAATTCGCAATGGATGGAATCGATTCACTTATGGAAAGTAAATACGCATACCAATTTTCGTTTTTCTAAATAGAATCGTTCTGGAGGTATTTAAGAAAAACTAATTACATGACGCCATCTTCAAAGAGCTCTAGGAAGCATTTTCGGACTAGGAGAATTGGGTTAAAATGTCATAAAATTATCTGAGGAATCTCCTGTCTTCGTCTGTCGGTAGAGTTTCTGGACACCCTGTATAATGGGGGCTCCAAACTGAAGAACAATAAATATTCCAACAAAGGCCTGACAAGACTACAGTACAGCAATCTAATAGCATTAATACTCCTAAAGTCATGTGTGTGCTTTGCTTAATGAATCCAAGCATCCTAAGTGCTCTAGAAACTATGATGTCAATGTGATTGACAAAAGAGAGTGTGGAGTCCATTGTGACTCCAAGGTCCCTATAGATGAGACTTGGGACAATGGTGTCCCTTTAATACTGTATTCAAAATTGATTTTATTAAGTTTTTTAGTAAAAGTTATGGAGTTGCATTTAGTGATGTTTAGATCCATGGCGTTGATCTCACCCACTCATCAAGTCTGGCCAGATCTGATTGAAGTTTAAGACAGTCCTCTGGGGAGGAAATTTTAAGGTAGCATTTCAGGTCATCTGCAAAACACAAGAATTCAGCAAATCTAAAACAGTCCGAAATATCATTGACAAATACAAATAATAAGGGTCCCAGGTGGGACCCTTGCGGTACTCCAGAGGGGTTGGGAATATTTTTAGACATGTAATTATTTACCTTTACAGTTTGACATCTTTCAGTTAGATTTCAGTATTTGTCCTCAGCGACCCCAAAAACCCCTTAGAAACAAAATCTGGAGTTAAAATACTTATTTTGACATGTTTATGCACTTTTGGATGCATATTATGCACTTTAAAATGCAACTATGCATTTCCACCCATTTTTCTATTGTAGACTTTTTTCCTAGAACACAATGAAAAAAGTTGTAACTTTCTAGGTGTTGTATTTAAAAAATATATATTTTTTCCTACACCCTGTAGAATTGTAGTGATTTGACATCGAAAGTTTCTGTTAACATTCAAACTGTTGTTAAACATTATTAATATAGCGAATTGTTTAATTCTAGTATACAGGGTTGGTTAAAACTCAGAATGGGGATTTTCTGAGTTTTCTTAAATGAAACACCCTGTATTTTAGTATTGTAATGAAATGATATATTGTGTTATTTTTGAAGCATTTCCTCTACCTAGCTGCTTTATTTTGTGAGTTATTCGTGATTCTTTAAGCCAAACATTAATTGCAACTAAAATTACGTGAATTTTTATTAATATTTTACGCACTAACAATCTCAACTATTGGGACCGTGCAAATTCGGCAAAGCGACCTCTATTTCTACGCTCTGTACTTTTATTCGCACTTTTAATTATATTGGCCAATTATATTAGTCCTGGTTGCTGGATAATTGTCAAGGCCATAGTCCAAAAAAATAATAAGAAGAAAAAATAAGATGCAGGTTATGTTATGCAAACGTAAACAATTGTATGTAGTAAATAAAATTAGTTTTAAAAATGCAGTACTGCAAGCAAAATACAATTAATTAAATTTACCTTTATACAGGGTGATTCATTAAGAATGTCCAATCTCTGAGTTGTAGATTCTAGACCTCAAAATATTAAGATTTAACCCAAATCACTTATATAAAATGTGCCTCGTTACTGAGTTACAGGGTGTTCTATTTAAAAATTTAATAACCATTTTTACCCAGTACTTTTACCCAGTACTTTTACCCAGGAGTAGCGTTCATAGACCTAACTGCCGCCTATGATACAGTTAACCATCAACGGCTACTCGCAAAACTCTACGAAACTACAAAGGACTTCCGACTAACAAGGTTAGTGAAATGTCTCCTCCAGAATAGACGCTTCTACGTAACGCTCCAGTCCAAGAACAGTCGGTGGAGGGACCAAAAAAATGGGCTACCACAGGGAAGTGTCCTCGCGCCGTTTCTATACAACATATACACCAACGACCAACCCATACACCAACAAACAAGGCAATTTATTTACGCTGATGATACAGCGGTGGCAGCTCAGGGAAGAACCTTCAATGAAGTCGAAGTGAAGCTGACAGATGCCCTGGGAGACTTAGCTCTATACTATGATAAAAACCATCTGAAACCCAATCCCACAAAAACCCAGGTATGTGCTTTCCACCTGAGAAACAAGCATGCCCGAAGGTTGCTGGAGGTGGAATGGCGTGGTCAGATGCTGGAACACAACAAGACGCCAAAATACCTTGGCGTCCGTCTGGATAGAACTCTGTCTTACCGATACCACTGTCAAGATGTTAAGAAGAAAGTAAGTGCCAGAAATAATATCATCCGCAAGCTAACTAATACAAAATGGGGAGCACAACCACACACTCTCCGCACTTCTGCCTTGGCATTATGTTTTTCGGCCGCGGAGTTTGGAGCACCAGTATGGGCAAACTCTGCTCACGCAAAGAACGTCGACGTGGCTCTAAATGAAACGGTCCGTATAATATCGGGTTGCCTGAAACCGACACCTATCGAAGAGGTATACCCCATTGCTGGAATTGCTCCACCACCAATCAGGAGAAAGGTCACGTCAGAGGTAGAACGGAAAAAGCAGGAGACGGACCGAAGACACCCCTTATATGACCACCAAACTCAGCCAAGCAGACTAAGATCTCGGAAAAGCTTCCTGAAAACATCAAGATCCATCCCCGAAGCGCCAGAGACGCGCCGAATACACCTATGGCAAGCGTCAACTACTGCGACACATTTTCCTCCCTCGGAGGAAATGGCTGCTGGACACAATTTACCGTATCCGACTTGGAAAGCGCTAAACAGACTAAGAACCGGCGTTTCACGTTGTGCTAGTAACCTGAAAAAATGGGGATACCAGGAGGACGATACCTGCGACTGTGGCGCGGTTCAGACCAGCCGGCATCTACTATCATGCACAGAGATGAGAGAGACCTGCACAGAACAAGACTTAATTATAGCAAATGACAGGGCCATCTATGTGGCCAACCATTGGAAATACAGAATTTAAAGTTGTTGGTGTTCCGGACACGGAAAGTAAGTAAGTACCCAGTACTTTAAAACTATTTGACATATCCTTGTCATACTTTGCAGAAAGTGTAGTTGCCGTATACCCTACTAAATTATGATAAACAAACGTTTCTGGCTACTACCAGAGGCGTACGACAGGGGTCAGTGCATGGTTTACCCTTCCCAAATTCTACGCCACTGGCGAAATTGCTATTTTAGCAC
The DNA here is from genome assembly GCF_917563875.1 of Diabrotica virgifera virgifera. Lineage (NCBI taxonomy): Eukaryota > Metazoa > Arthropoda > Insecta > Coleoptera > Chrysomelidae > Diabrotica > Diabrotica virgifera. Next base: position 108,240,836 of record NC_065444.1, read on the forward strand.
AATATTTCGATTTTACAATACTTTCTATGTAAATAATATACTCTTCATTCGTAACGTTAAGGTCATTAGTTTTCGAGATATTTGAAGTTGAAAATGAAACTTTACAGTTATTTTGATTAATGTATTCCCCTTCAATTTTAACTTCAAACATCTCGAAAACCAATGATTTTATCGATACGAATGAAGAGTATATTATTTGCATAGAAAGTATTGGAGAATCTAAAAATTATGCTGAAATGGCAATTCCATCAGTGGCGTAGAATTTGGGAAGGTTCAACCATTTATTTTCCCCTGTACGCCTCTGGTAATAGACTGAAACGTTTATTTAACATAAATTAGTAAGGTGTGCAGTACCTACACTTTTTGGCAAGTATGATACGGCAATTTCAAATACTTTAAAGTACTGGGTACAAATAATTTTTAAATTTTTAAATCAAACATCCCTATTACATAAATATTAACTATTTGTATCCAGTATTTTAAAAGTATTTGACATATCCTTATCATACTTAGCAGATAGTGTAGATACTGTACAACCTACTAAAATATGTTAAATAAAACTTTCTGGCTAGTACCAGAGGCGTACGACAGGGGAAAGTGAATGGTTGACCCTTCCCACATTCTACGTCACTGGCGGAATTACTATTTTATTGCAATTTTTCGATTCTCCAATAGTTTCTATGCAAATAATATACACTTCATCCGTACCGATAAAATCATTAGTTTTCGAGATATTTAAAGTTAAAAATGAAGGAGCACAATACATTAATCAATATAGCTATGCCGTTTCATTTTCAACTTCAAATATCTCGAAAACTAATGACTTTAACGTTACGAATGAACAGTATATTACTTACATAGAAAGTATTGTAAAATCGAAATATTGTGCTGAAATAGCAATTTCGCCAGTGGCGTAGAATTTGGGAAGGGTCAACCATTCACTTCTCCTGTCGTACGCCTCTGGTAGTAGCCAGAAAAGTTTATTTATCATAATTTAGTAGGATGTACAGTACCTATATTTTCTGCCAAGTATGACAAGGATATGTCAAATAGTTTTAAAGCCCTGGGTAAAAATAGTTATTAAATTTTTAAATAAAACACCCTGTAACTCAGTAACGAGCCACATTTTATTTAAATGATTTGGGTTAAATCTCAATATTTTGAGGTCTAGAATTTACATCTCAAAGATTGGACATTCTTAATGAATCACCCTGTATAATAATTGCATATCATATCAATATTGTGGAGCAATATATAATTTTTCTGCTTCAATGACAGAAGGTATGAAATATACGTCAATTTGACAATTTCAATTGACAATATGAATTATTTAAGATAGTTGCAATATTTCTACGCGACTCGCGCACGGTTGTTTCTCGTTTCCCTTCCAAGTACTTGCACACCGCGAATAGTCGGTTCGCTAAACTCAGACACAATTGGCTAGTGATTTTAGTAAGTAATTTTGACAATTTGGTAAAATTGGCAAAAAGTAATTACTAAATAGTTAATAATTACTAAATAGTTAGTAATTTTGCCAATTTGACAAAATTGGCCAAAAACAAAAATATTATCTACTAAACTTACTAGCCAGTTGTGTCCGAGTTTAGCGAACCGACTATACTTAGGTATTGTGATACCTCATCCAATATTAATAAATTAAGGAACAATCTAGATTAATATGTATTTTTATTTTCGAAGAATTTTTTTTGATTGAATATTTTCACGACAACCTAATAAAATTTCACGTAATTTTGGTTGCAAATATGTAAAAATATACAGGGTGTTCCATTTAAAAAACATAAATTTGTGTTACTCTGTCAAAACGGGTGGCCCTGTATATTTTAAAATATTTTTAAATTATGGCCCTATCCGCGCCCCAACTTTTACCTAAATAATTTTTTTCGTATCTCTTACGAGAAACGAGTAATTGGACTTTGTCACACTAATGCCCCAAGTTGACAAATTTTTAAAAAAGATGTTTTAAAAAAAAATATTTTTCCCTAACTTTAATGAAAATTAAGAAGAAGCCTTGGGGAGATTAATCACAAATAAGTGGCTGATTTTTTGGTATACGTTTCATTTAAGGGTAATTGCCCATTTTTTAATTACAGGGTGTTACATTTTAAAAAACTCCTTTTTATACCATCTGAACCGCCTATGCTAGAGTAAAAAAACTTTCAGAGCTTATCCACGTACTGGTGTTATTTACAAATTTCTATAATGAACCCCCATTTTTTTCGGAACGACCCCAAAAAAGGAGAATTAATAAAGAAAGTGATTTTCTTGGAATCCTTCACACACCATGCCCTTTATTAAAATTCTTCATATATTATTTTGTGCACGTTCTTATTACCCATGCATGGACACCAAAAGCGATTTCTTAATGCAACCCCTGTGGCAAAAAAAATAAATAAAGGGGGGGTTGAAAAAAAATTGCTTTGTTTTTTTTTGCTTTTTGACCCATATGGACATATGCTCCATCAATAGAGTTTTTCATAAATGTACAGTCGGAAAAATGAAAGAATACCCATGAACAATCATATCAAGCACACATTTTGGATTTGCTGCCTTTTTCTTTAAATAACAAACGAGAGAAATAGATTATTAAGTGTTGTCTACAAAGCAAAAACGTTATCCAATACATGCGCAGTTACATATTTATAATTAATTGACAGAGTGAGACGGCGATACAATTGTTCAACGTAGTTATATTAATTTGGTCGAAAATTTAAACTCACACTTGACTATTTCTGTACTTCTAATGTCATTCTTAGAAAAACATTCAACATGAGTAGAGATAATGATTGTATAAACTACTATTCGAGTAATCGTGCTGGTCAACTATAATCCGACTGATTCGATTTCTGTCACTTTAACAGTGAAACTGGGTTAGGTTCGGTAAAGTTTATAAATTTTAATAATCAGTCGTATTTACTTGAATAAATTCAGTTTTTTTAAGAGCTATTTCGATATTATATTATATTTTTGGTTGGCTAAGTATTTATTTAATTAAAATACGTCAATAAAATTTGTAGGTAATCATCTGTCAATATGTAGGGGAGTGCAATTAGAACGAAAACGGGCATTGTTTCGGAAAAATTGAAACAAGCTTATATTTTTCTAAAACTTTTTTTATTAGTTTATATACATGTCAAAGTAAAAAGTTCTACTCGCAGATTTGGCCGCTAATTGTTTATTAATTGTTTAAACAATAACAATTGTTTTGTATAAATAATTTTAAAAATATCGTTAAATTCATCATTTTACGTTGATCAAATATGTTCCTATTTTGTTTTTGAGTATGCTGAATCCGAATATGGCATTGCAATTTGAAAATTCTTATACAGAAGCTCTTATACAGTATCTCTGAGTAGCTAGGAACCACATGGAAAACTCTTTTATTATCAATTTTACGAAAAAAAGTTATTCTTCATAAAATGCTCTGGATAGTCAAACATCTGAAACTCAACCATCAAATATCAAATTTTATCAATTTTATACGAGTTATGTCAAAAATATGAATTTCGTTAAAGAGTAAAGTACCTTTATATTCCAGAATATCAAAAAATGCTATTATGAAAAGTTGTTTGAAATTAAAAACTATGTTTAAATATACAATTACATCATTCTAATCGAAAATAAATTTTTCAATTTTTTCTCAAATTATGGCTACTCATCATCATTTTATTACAATTATGATAACTATTTTATTATCACTTTTACGAAAAAAAGTTACCCTTCATAAAATGCTCTACCTGGTCTAAAATCTAAGATACAACCATCAGATATCAAACTTTTTTAATTTTATACGAGGTATGTAAAAAATATGAATTTTTCTTAAGAGTTAAGTGCCTTTATTATTCACAATATTTTAATTAGAAGGATGTAATTGAACACTAAAACAAATTTTTCAATTCCAAACAACTTTTCTTAATAACAATTTTCGATATTGTGAAATGTAACGGTACTTTATTTACTCTTGAGTGAAATTCATATTTTTTGACATACCTCGTATAAAATTAATTAAATTTGATATTTGATCATTGCATCTTAGATTATATACGATGGACAGTATTTTATAAAGAATAACTTTTTTTCGTAAAACTGAATAAAAAAGTTATCAATAGGTTCCAAGTTACGCAGACATACCGTATAAGAGCTAAAAAATTTTTTTTGCTGAACATTTATTATTGTTGAAGCTTATTATTAAATGTATTTTAGGTAAGTTTTACAGAAAAAACTTTTGATCACTTTGTATAAACATTTTTTTAGTTGGTAATTTTCGGTTTTTGTATTACCTACATTTTTGTTATCTTTCTTAATTTTCTCAAAAAGAAATAGTATATTTCATTTCTAAAGTAAAATAGTTTAGCGCATTTTAAAGACTACATCCTAAGCTTTAAAAACGCACTTATAAAACTGTAATAGGTCTGTTCAAACTTAACTAATACCGTCTTAAAGTGGTGGTAATTCTATTAAGATACGAAGATTTCAAAAAGTACATTTTTTGAGACGTCATATCATTTGAATTAAATTTTTGAGATTTTTTTTGAATAAAACGTCATTTAATAAGATACTTGAAAGGTAAGTTGTACAAAATTGAGGATTTTATAAGAAAAATTGTATTAGTTACACATTGTTAAATCATTTTTAAACAAAATTCATGTAAGGCTCACTTTCCGCCCCCACCGTACTTATGCCCATTAGTCCATTCTTTCACGGTTTTTGCTCTACATTTTAAAGAACCGCTTGGATTGACATGAAATTTGGCATACGTATAGCTTACATATCAAAGAAAAAAAGTGATATTGTGCCGATGTGTGCTTTTGCTCTGGGGGTGACTTTCACCCCCTCTTGGGGGTCCAAATATATCCTATATATGTCCAAAATAAGTCCGGAAATGGGTAAACTAACTAATTTTAAGTAACTTTTGTTCTATAGAGCTTTTTCGCCAAGTCAACATTTTTCGAGTTATTTGCGAGTGAATATGTTCATTTTTCAACAAAATAACCACATTTTTAGACGGTTTTTCGCAAATAACTCAAAAAGTAAGTATTTTGTCGAAAAAAACGTTCCTAGCAAAAATATAGCCTATAAAAAAGTAAAAAAATGGTGTACGCGTTAGGTCTCTGGATCTCGTAGAACCAGAGTTATAGCCAATGAAAAATATATTCATATTCAACAAATTTCAAATAGAATATTTCGACGTGAAATATCCAAAAAATTAAGCACTTTTTGGGGAAAACCCATTATAACTTTTTTAAAGTGTTTAAAAAAAGCTTTATTTCTGTTTTTACAAAAAGTTTCTAGCATTAAATTTAAGCAAGTTACGTTCAAAATAAAGATGGTCCCTTTTGTTTTTGCAAAAAAAATCGGGAAGACCACCCCCTAATTAGCAACTTAAATGAAATTAATCGTTACCGCTCCACAAATTATTTAACTTATGTTGTGTTTATATGATCTGTAAGTTTCATCGATTCAAAGTGATTATTTTTGAAAAAATTTGGTTTCAAAGTAAAATTTTTAAAAATATGCTCTTTTTCAAAATAACTTAAAAATTGTTAGAGATACCAAAAATCTCGAAAAACAAAAAAAGTCAGATTTGCTTTTCTGAATATCATGTATTTTTTGTGTTTTTCTGTTAGACAAAAATTGATTAAGATTTGGTGTTTCTAAATTTGCATACATTCGTGATCAGTGACTCGTTCAACCCCTTTTAACTACAGCTGTATAATTCCCCTATGGGCTCAGTGGATGCTGTTGTTCAGATAGATTGGAAACACCAAAATAGCAATGCGAGAATTTATTATGAGACGTACACTAGGGGTGGTGACCCGAGAGAACTTTGAGTAAAGACTAATAACTTGTACGCGTTACAGTTGAAGACTGTTGAAGACTGTTTCTCTAGCCGAGATATCTTAGTTTTATAGAAGTTTAAATTGGGTCAACGTTGACACGGGACCCGCGTGATTTGTGTATCTAATTAATGTAAATTGTTTTACTTTCGTCAGCACTTTTGCCTAATGTCCAAATTAAACATTGTTTATAATTGACCAATTTGTATCTAAAATAATTATCCTCATGAGTGAATATAATAACAAATAAATTCGTTGCGATCTACGGGGTGATAAAATTATACTGTCCAATTTCGGATATTCTTCTTCTTCTTGACTGGCTTTACAACTCGGGGTGAGTCTTCGCCGCATCCACTATGGCCCTCCATCGTCTGCGATCTTGCGCTTCGATTTGCCATTGTTGTACCCCAATCCTAGATAGATCGGTTTCGACATCATCCTTCCATCTTTTTCTGGGACGGCCCACTGATCTTCTACCGTCTGGTCTCTCGAAGAAGACTGTCTTTAGCACTCTGTCTTCCTCTGATCTTACTACATGACCTGCCCATCTTATCCGATTAGCTTTTATATGTCTGACGATGTTTTCAGTACCATATAGAGTCACCAATTCAGCATTGCGGCGCCTTCTCCACTCTCCTGTCAACTCATCTCTTTGAGGACCAAATATCATTCTGAGGACTCTCCTTTCAAATATCAGCAATTTATTTATTTCTCGCTGATGTAGAGTCCATGTTTCGGATATGAATTCTGAATATTTGAAGTTGGACATACTGCCGGGGCGGCCAATCTGGCCCAAGTGTCAGTACTCAAAGTTTACAAGTATAACCGTGGCAACCATAACAATTACCGTGGCAACATAGCATGCACGTGTAAATGTCTGAAAGTGAGCTCCGATATTTTGAATCAAATTACTAATTTAATGTTCACAAAAATTGTTACTAAGTCACATTATACCATCATTAGTGTCTAAAGTTTAGGTGGGTATAATTCAGTGTTGGAAAAAACATCATCTAGTATCTACCTACGAACATCTTGAAAAATGGATAAAGCAACCCGTAGCCGAAGCATATCTTTACCCGATGATAGAACGTTGGAAATGGTAATTGAAAAGGTATGCAGCAAAATTGTTAAAGATCTTAATGAAAGGCTTATTAAAGTTGATGAGACATTGGTTTGCCTAAAAACTACTGTAGATAAAATTGACAGTAGGGTTGTTAGTAATGACAATAGGATTATAAAAAATGAAGCCTCTTTGGATGGTATTATGCAGATTAGACGGAATAATACTCTCAGAATATATGGGTTACCAGAACAGGAACAGGAGAATTTGCCTAGGGTGGTTAAAGAATTAATCCATTCAACAATGAAAGTCGAGAACTTAAGTGAAAATGATATCAATAATGTGTATCGACTGGGTAAGAGAGAACTTGATAATAATAAACCAAGAATAATTGTTTTACTCGAAATGGTATCCTATCTAAAGAAGAAAGAAATTTTGATTTCAAAAAAGTTATTAAACGGTACCCACATATTTATCAGTGGCGTAACTAGTCTGACCTGCGCCCCAATGCAAGTATTCCTCGTGCGCCCCTATTTCCAGACTTATTCTCCAACCCCCCCCCCCCAACCTCCAACGAAACTAACAACGACATTTCTCCAGAGAAAGATTATACAAAGAAATATAACAGTAATTTTAAAGTTAATTATTAAAAAGTTATTATTCAAAAAATTAATTGAAAGTAAAATTAAGGGGCTATCTTAGTGTAAAAGTACGAAATTCACATACTTTTTTTTAATTTCTAAAATAAAAAGAACTGTACCAATTGTTTTGAAAATTTGCATGAGCATTGCACCGTGAAAATAAAAACATAGCTCCACTGCTGCAGTGATTGGGACTAATAGAGACCTTGAATTGAAGGGCTTAAGTATTTTACCCTACTATCTTCGTTTTCCAGGTGATTCTGTAAAATAGGGTCGTATCTAGAAAGGAGATCAATAATATTCACAAAATTTCCTGACTCACTTTGAACATTTCTTATGCTTTCAGACCGATGCCCTCTGAAAGCTAGCTTACAGGTTGATATTGTTATGATAACATCAAAAATCCTCTTTATTACTTTAATCAGTTTTTCTTCTTTGTCATAAAAAAGCATTTTGATATCTCTGTTATTTTTTCTCATTCCATAAGCGATACATGCATTAATATGGCACTTACTCAATTCGTGGTCTTTAATTTTTGTTGACAGATTTCTCCAATTATTGATTTTCCCCGTAGTCCATGCATTGTTAAAGTTTTTATTAAGTCTGTTAGCGAACAACCAACATGGTTCACAATACACTCCATTTAAAGACGGAGAGTAGCAAAGCCAAAAAAGCTCAATTTTTTGACCAGTTTTTGTTTCGAAAAAATAATAGTCTTTTGAAAAAGATCTATTTGTTTAAATGTCGTTAGGGAATGCCCTTGAGGTCTACATGGTTCGGAGTTCAAAATACGAGAGTTCAGTTCATCTTTAGTCATATCTTCTGAGAAAAAAACTATGTCTGTATTCTCTACATTGCAGATTATACCTATGTCATCAGTATTTTCTTGTACTGTACTACTTGCCAGTTGCCAGTTGCTGATGTAGAAGGAGCTATATATGTAATATTTAAATCAGCAGACTTACTCACGTTTTGGTGGACTTCTGAATTTTGGTTATCGGCAAGAAAATGCAATGCGACGATCTCTTCTATCGTGGATATTTTGTCCCCACGCTCACTGTTTTTTTTTTTAACATGTCAATCTTTGGTAGTTTTTTCACTTTTTCATCTTCTTGTTTTTTCCTTTTTCGGAACTCAGCACCACTTCGGAACTCAGTTTTTGTATTTTTATGTAACAAATAAAGCTACTGAACCGTACGATCCTACAACAAGAACTGACACATGACAGGGACACGTTGTCCTAGTTACTAAAATAATACTAAAATATTTTACCTAATATCTTTGTAGCTAACAACGATAAATAAACAAAAGCAGTTGTGATGAGAAAGCCATAAACACAGATGTGCATCGTCGCGCCGAGGAGATAAGATAACGATAATAGTAAACAAAAGAGTCACCAACATTCTGTTGTGACTAGTGTTGCCCAAATGCAAGACCAAGACGAGACTTAGAGAGTCTTGGTCTTGGTCTTGCACCAATACACCTGGTCTTGGTCTTGGTATTGCACTCCCGGTCTTGGTCTTGCAGCAAGAGTCTTGCAAGTCTCGCAGTTGCCCACTAGCATATTACTATTTATTAAACGTTACTTTAGATCTTAGAACAACGTAATAATATAGGTACATTTTCAGCTTGACTTAACATACATGTTGAGGCAGATAAACTTTCCTATTAAAAATATCTCCAGAACTAAAGACAACAGAATCATGAAAATTAGATTGGAGTGTTTTGAAGAGTGATCTATTTAATGAAAATATTTTATCTATTTCCTACTTCCAGTTATACCGAAAGTTGCCTATAACTTCGTTTTTTTAAATGGGACACCCTGTATATTTTTACATTTCTAAATTCTCTTCCATGTCTTCTTTCTGAAATATGAGGTTTTGTAATATCATATAGGGTAGTTTAAAAGATAATTACGTTTTCTTATTAATTTCGTAGCAGACACCCTGTAGAATTGGTTATTTGACATCAAAAACTTTATTTATGTTCAAATGATTTTTAATATAGTCTACTATTGTTAAAAATTATTAGTGTAGCTAAATGTTGAATTTGGTATTCAGGGTTGGTCGAAACTCGGAATGAATAGTTTCTGAGTTTTCTTAAATGGAACGCCCTGTATTTTAGTATTGTAATGAAATGATATTTTATGGTACTTTTTTATTTATTAATCATTCTCGATACCTAACTGCCTTAATTTGTGCTTAATTGTTAATCGAACTAACAATCTTAACTACGTAGGTATTTTGATAGCTCAACAATTATTGGTAATTTTTAGGATCAGTCTAGACTTCTAGACTAGACTCTAGATTAATATGTATCTATTTCCGAAAAATTATTTGTTATTGAATTATTTGCGAACATTTTATGTTCACGGCCAACCTAATAAAATTTCACATATTTTTTGTTGCAAATAATATTTGGCTTGAATCACCAATAACTCACAAACTAAAGCAGTTAGGTATAGGAAATGCTTAAGAAATAAAAAAGTACCATATTATATCATTACAATACTAAAATACAGGGTGCTCCATTTAAGCAAACTCAGAAAATACTCATTCCGAGTTTCGACCAACCCTGTATTCTAAAAGTAAAAAATTAGCTATATGATGTATTCCACGAATATACGACTGTTTTGGATTATAGTCCTGTCGCCAGGGGGGGTACAACGGCCTCGTTAATTCAGATGGACTTACTCAAGTTTTTTTTATGTATTTTGACCCGTAGAACACGAATTTTTTGGGTAACAGTTGATCCGGATGTCGATAAGATTGTTATAGACCAAGAACTTGAGGAATCAAATAACAGCGATTTTTGGCAAAACAAAACAATATTTTGTATTTTTTGGGCCATTTTAAGTAAAAAATATTTCTACAAGTTTTTTCGTAGGATGCACAGTTTTCGAGATAAACGCGGTTGAACTTTAAAAAAATCGAAAAATTGCAATTTTTGAACCCGAATAACTTTTGATTAAAAAATAAAATAGCAAGTCTGCTTACCGCATTTGAAAGTTTAAGTCAAATTATATCGGTTTTGATTATTTGCATTGGTAAAAATTTATTTTTTTATTGTTTAACAAAGCTATAAACACGTAGGGTTTCCCGTGCTTTTACATGCGTTTTAACGCATGTAACGTAGAAATAGTCTTGATTGCACTAGTACCTATTCTACCTACTCGTTCGATTTTAAATGAGAAATCATAGAAACATCACTCACGCACTAGTTGTTTGTAGCTTTGTTTAGCAATAACACAATAAATTTTTAGCAATGCAAATAATCAAAACCGACATAATTTGACTTGAACTTTCAAAGGCGCTAAGCAGAATTGCTATTTTATTTTTTAATCAAAAGTTATTCGGGTTTAAAAATTGCAGTTTTTCGATTTTTTGAAAGTTCAACCGCGTTTATCTCGAAAACTGTGCATCCTACTAAAAAACTTGTAGAAATATTTTTTGCTTAAAATGACCCAAAAAATACAAAATATTGTTTTGTTTTGCCAAAAATCGCTGTTATTTGATTCCTCAAGTTCTTGGTCTATAACAATCTTATCGACATCCGGATCAACTGTTACCCAAAAAATTCGTGTTCTACGGGTCAAAATACATAAAAAAAATTTGGGTAAGTCCATCTGAATTAACGAGGCCGTTGTACCCCCCCTGGCGACAGGACTATTATCGCGACGACGAATATTTTAGTATGCAACATAAGAAGTACGAAAGTATTTTGCTCTAATAATTACTCCAATAAACAACAATATAATTTGCAATTTTCTTTCGTCCTTCATATTTTGCACAGTAAAATATTCGTTGTCGCGATAATCCAAGAGAGTCGTACCTATATTCGTGGAATGGGGTATACTAACAATTCTTAACAATAGTAGATTATATGAAAAATCATCTGAACATAAATATAATTTTGGATGTCAAACTACTACAATTCTACAGGGTGTGAATATTGCTGCGAAATTAAGAAAAAAATTTAATTCTCTTTTAAACTACCTTATATAACATTACAAAACATTTTAACAACGAAGACATCGAGGAGAATTTAAAAATGTAAGTAAAAATATACAGGGTGTCCCATTCAAAAAAATGAAGTTATAAGCAACTTCCGATATAACCGGAGTAGGAAATAGATGAAAATATTTTCATTAAATAGATCACTCTTTAAAACCCCTTCGTTCCAATTTTCATGATTCTGTTCTGTTCCTTTAGTTACAAAACCAACCAAATTAATAAATGTATAAACAACTCACATCGGGTGGGGTTTGAACTGACGATCTAAATCTAAACTATCCCTGCCTATAGGTACTCAAACTAACTGAGCTATCTACGATGTCCCACGGGAGTCAGTCTGTTTCTTAATAAACATTTGCATTTAATAACCTTACATGTGCTAAAAACATGGTTAAAAACACAAAAAATCCAATAAATGGCATAAACTTGACTGTATTAAAGAACATTATTGTCTAGAACAGTGGTTCTCAATCTTTTTGAGTCATGTACCACAAAATACTTTTTAATATTTTTGGTACCACCTAACTGAAATAACTACCTATCTAGATAGGTAATCTAATTAACTGTAATAGTGGTGATTTTGACAGTTTTGCGTACCACCGCAAATAATGATATGTACCACCAGTGGTACATGTACCACAGGTTGAGAACCGCTGGTCTAGAATGATATTTTGTTTGACCCATTGATATAATTGCACACTCTGCAAAAAGTTTATATACCTACGATAGTCTTTAGTCTTTAAACTGATAAGGAAAAACAATCAAGTGGGTGTCGTATTATATCAGCTTTGGATCATAACAAGTTTCAAAAGGATATTTATTACTGTCGGTGTCAAAACACAAGATTATTTTATGAAAGGACCTATTCTTAAAATCCAGACAATGACAATGAATTTCAGAGCGAAGGCGTCGTCTGCTATATAAGAAAGAATGTATTATAAAATATTTTATTTTTACATTGTACAAATTTATTATGACCTCTGAGTACGTGTCAAATAAATGAGGGGCTCGGTAGTAAACAATGATAAGGGACAAATTTTGATTTTTCGCAAAATAGTATGTAAAAGATGGCAAGGGACATGGCAAAGCAGACAATTTTACTTAGTTATCCTCCTAATAATAGATCGAGCCAGATTAATTTCTTAAAATTTGGTAAGGGACATGCATAAGCATGAAAATAATGTTATGTGTCCATGATAATGCATGTTGTTCAAATCTAAATGGATTTTTTGCTGTTAACAGTGACAATTCTGAGAGCTACGATGATTGCAACTCAGATAAAGATCCTAAATTTCAAGTATTTAGTGAAGCTTGGTCAAGTTTCTCTAAAGAAGACAATTTCTTTATATTCTTAGAATAAATGTTCGCCAGTAAAAAATGGTAAGGGATGTACAGTACAACCTCGTTTAACCGGACTAACTGGGACCGGAAGCGATCCGGTAAATCGAAAATCCGGATAATCCGGAAATATAATAAGGTTAATAAAACTACATGTGAAATGATAACGTACTATATTTACCCCTATATGATGTACGCCAGCATTAGTTTTTATTTACAAAAAAGTCATTGATCTTCCTTTGTTTTAATTTTGTGTGACGTTTCAATGCGGCACGATAACGTAAACGTTTCACCATCAAAATTATTTTTTTTTATTTTTTCATTCCGGATTGATCCGGATAATCCGGACATCCGGATGAACGAGGTCCGGATTAACGAGGTTGTACTGTACTTAACATTGTTTACATCCACGTTCACTTTGCATTAAAACTTAACATTTTTTACTTGCAAACATGAAAATAAATTCTCTCCAGAGCTATATTATTTTTATTTAAACGTTTTAGAAAACCTGAAAGATGTAAAATCATTTTGGGAATTGATTCCAGCTGTTTACCACAAATGGTATCTAAATTTAAAATGAATTCCTAGTACCTACCAAATTATGTTAAGTCAACACCACTTAACACGTTACGTTAAACTATTTCAAATATTTTAGGTAAACAATGTTAAGTTGTAGTTCATATTTTCATACTTTTCTCTAATTAATCATTATAAAAAAATATTTGGTTTTTCATATTTTGCCTACGTATTAACAACATATTCAGCTAGTTTTAACATGCTTCATACTCTTATATTTTTTAGTAAAAAATGTAAGAATATTTTTTTCAAAATTCAATATGTACTTCAAAACTCAAAACTTCTTTACTGTCCCTTACCATTTTTTACTGCCGGACCCCTCAAATATGTCAAGTGTTCTTTTAACACTCGTAAAGCGGTGCTTAGATTCTTACGTAAACAACGGTGCGGGGTGCATTTGCACCACATCTGTATATCCATTTTTTTATATGTGAACGTCGGTAAAATTGATTTGAAAGATAATTATGAATTGTTTATTATAGTATGAAACATAATGTTACAAACAAAGTACCCATTTCTTCTTAAAAAAAATTATTCTCGTTGCAAGAAAAACACATGAAATTTTTCACAGAGTGACCAACACAAAGTTTTTACACAAAATACAGTTATGTCGGGACTTTCGGTCTTTTTTCTTTGACATAAGTAACACCGACCTTGTCCCGTAGCTCTGTTAGCTCCAAGTGGAACACCATTTTTCTAAAAAATCACGTAAACGTAAAACTTTTTAGATGCTGCAATGGGTGTAATGTGTTTAGAATTGAATTTAATGCGAATAAAAAAATGGACAAAAATCAAAAAAAATTATTAAAAAAGATAGGTGAGAAAAACGAGGTCTGGGGTGCGGCTGCACCCCGCACCGCCTTACGAGGGTTAATGTATATTTTGATTCGCTATGTATGTTTATTGTATTGTTCATAATGCGCATAAGTCCAATTTTCCAAATTTTTTTTACCTTTTTTTGCGTCTCATAGTCTCTAAGCATATACCCGAACTACTATATTCCCTAAAACGACACTCAATCCTAACTGCAAGACGCAAGAGTCTTGCAGGCATAGTCTTGTTCTTGCTCAAGTCTTGCACGGTCAGTCTTGGTCTTGGTTTTGCTAAAATAAAGCGGTCTTGGTCTTGGTCTTGCGAAAATGCAAGAACAAGACCAAGATGCGAAAATGCAAGAACAAGACCAAGACTGCAAGACCAAGACCGATTTTGGGCAACACTAGTTGTGACTGAACGGAAGGGAGTGAACGGAATAAAATACCACGAATATTTTTTTTACATTCTTGAAGATATTCTTCTTTAGCGGCGAATCGATTGAGGGTAAAATTTGATTGATCCCCGCGCATGCGCACACCGACAGTATGGTATTAGTTGTTATACGGGCTCTGATTGGGTGTTGAAATTTTGAAATGATCTGTCAATAATTGTTCAATATGGAGGTTATCGGTAAACAAAAATATTGTATAATATTAGTTTTTATTGATGTGTGGACAGAAATAAAATCAAATTTATAATTATAGTGACTTTTTAAATAGTTTTGAAAAGCCGCAGGTACGTAATTCTAAATGTTTCAGTTGGAAATATCTAATAGTTTCAATACCTATCTATTTGGAAAATGTAAACAAAATAATGTAGTTACCTATTAGTAGGCAATGCTTTAATTTACATAATCTGATTACGAACAAACTTTCTACAAATCTTCATCTCATATATCGTTTTCTTACCCTATATTTTGTTGTATTTTATTTCGACAAAAATCAAACTAATAATTTTATTAAATTCATATAAATTTATGGTGTAAACGTTTAGTTTGTGTATATTCCCACATGACGTATACGAGAGTTTGGTCTAGTTTGAAATGCCGTCAACTTTCGTACGGCGCGGTAGACGTGAAGTGGGTTCAACTCCCAAGCAAGTTATTTTTTTTTTATTTTTTTTTTTTATAGATTTTATGATTGTAAGTATATTATTATATAATTTTTGAAGATATTCTTCTTTTTTGAAAGTGGTAGATAAGAAAGTTAGTTTGATTTTTAAATAAAATAAGTACAAATAACCTTTTAAGTATATTTACTTCGTTTAAATTACCTATTATATAATAGAAGAATATCTTCTTACGTGCGTACAAAGTACACACACATTCTTTTTTTATTTTCGGGAAGCTACAGGGAGTTTTGCTTCAACATATTTTTTTTCTAAAATTTTTCCAGAATATCAGTCTCTTGCGCCCCCCTAAGACCTGCGCCCCAATGCACCGCATTGGTTGCATTGACGTTAGTTACGCCACTGATATTTATTAGTGAAAACCTTACGAAGCCGCAATATCAGCTACTGAATGCAGCAAAACAAAAATACGGTAAACAAAATGCATATGGTCCAGGGATGGCAAAATCTTTATTAAGGACGGAGGTATCAAAAATATTACGTCGCACCAAGATCTTTAAATCAGCTACTTAATGGTAAACGTGGCAACGTGAAAAGATGGAGGTTTGGTCATTATCTGCGTAGTATCTAGTACAAACTATTTGGTACCTTCATTTATCTTTCCACTTTTTATGGTAGACATGTTTTTTATTTTAATCTAATTTAGATACTAATATTTAGTTGTTTAATGTATTTGGGAACTCCTCAATTTGTTAATGATTGATCTGTGCCTATAATTATTGCTTTCTTTATTTTTAATTATGGTATTATTATGGTATTATATATGGTATTATGGTTTATACGGAAATAAGTAGTTTCCATGCGCTATTATTAATAGGTATTTAATTATATTGTTCTATTTTGCGTTAGAATGGTAACAACTTGTTTTGTATTTATTTAGGTATAATCAATTATGGAGCTCCAGAGTTTTTAATGAAAATTAGCGCTTATTACCAAAATTCGAGAGGTTTAAGGACGAAAACGACATATTTTTACCAAAGTTTGTTGATAGAAACCTTTGATATTATTGCTTTGACGGAAACCTGGTTAAGTAATGACATTAATGATTCTGAATTGTTTGACGAAAGGTATGTGGTTTATAGAAACGATAGGGACCTTGTAAGGACGCGTAAGGCAAGAGGCGGAGGTGTTCTGATTGCAGTTCATAAAAAATATAAATCTAAACAAATCTTAGTAAATACTGAATTAGAGGTACTATTCGTTGAATTGGATGTATTTGGAAATAAATTAATTCTTAGTAACGTATATTGCCCCCCCCCCCAGTCGAGCAATAACGATTATATAGCTTTTGTTGATCTTTTTTCGTACATAGATAATACATTGAACACATCTATTTTAGTTTTTGGAGACTTTAATTTACCTTGTGTAACCGGTGTTGACTATAAATTTGAAAACAATACTTCTCTCAAATATTTGCCAATTTATGAATTAATTAGTTGTATAACTTTCAGTCTTTCAATAACATTGTGAATGAGGATGTGCGAACCTTAGATCTAATTTTGAGTAATATTGATATTTTAGTTGGTAAAAATAACTATCCATTTACAAATGAGGATAAGAAACATCCAGTTTTGAGTATAGAATTTAACATGATAAAGACAAGAACAATCAATCATTATGAGATGAATAATCTATCTAACCAATTTAATTTTAAAATAGCCAATTTTCCTATGTTGTGTGATTTATTGAGGAACTGTAACTGGGATAATTTAGGACGTATACAAGATATTGACATTGCAGTTGACTAATCATAAAATTTATGAAATATTTGAGGTGTGTGTACCTAGATTTCGAACTAAGAGTAGAATAAACAAATTTCCTGTGTGGTTTACTCCAGACGTTATTCGTTTGCAAAGGGAGAAAGAGGAAGAAAGCGAGTATTGACACTGAATATATAATTAATGGAAACAATGAAATAATTTCTGACAGTAAAACAATTTCCCAAGAGTTTGCTGATTATTTTAAGTCTATATATGACCATAAATCTTCTACATACGATTTAAATTTTATTAATTCTAGTCACAATAATTCTCCTTTGCTCAGTTTCACTAAAGTTACAGTGCGTGATATACATAACGCATTTTCAAAATTAAAACCAAAGTTTTCTTCGGGACCTGATGGTATTCCGGGGTATATATTTAAAGCATGTCGTGACTACCTTACATATCCTCTAATAATTATCTTCCAAAAAATAATAGATAATAATTATTTTCAGAAATTGTTTAAAATGACTAAGGTAACTCCTATCCATAAAAAAGGTTCACGAAATGATTGCAAAAATTACAGACCTATTGCAATTTTGAATTGTATAGCAAAAATTTTTGAACACATCTTACATGAAAAAATGTATGCACATGTACAGAAAATGATATACCCACAACAATATGGATTTTGTAAAAATAAATCTATTGAAGCTAATTTATTATTATTTACTAATTATATTAATGATATTATAGTCAACAAGAACCAGGTAGACGTGGTATACACTGATTTCGCCAAAGCCTTCGATAAGGTCAACCATGATATTCTATTAGAAAAATTATTGTACTTTGGGCTAAGCAATTCATTGCTAGAACTTTTTGTAACATACTTGACAGATAGATGGCAATTTGTATCATATAAAGGAGATGAATCGGAGGTTTTCCTGGTGGAATCAGGTATACCACAAGGTTCAAATTTAGGACCGCTATTATTTTTACTGTTTGTGAATGAATTACCTTCTTTAATTACATCTCGGTGCCTTTTATATGCGGATGATTTAAAAATAGTTAGAGAAATTAAAGATTTGAATGATTATTTTCAATTACAGTACGATTTAAACGAGATTTATGATTGGTCAATACGTAATAAACTGTATTTTAATTTGAACAAATGTACGATCTTGACATATAGTCGTCAGGCAAACCCTAGTTATTTTATGTACAATATGGGAAATAATAACTTACATAGGGTCAATGAAGTGATCGTGGTAGGATCTTGGTATTACGTTTGTAAATAATTTAAGTTTCAACTTACATGTGCAAAATATTATGTCTCAGTCATACAAAATGATGGGACTTATTAAACGTGTAACATATAAATTTCATAATATCGACTCAATTAATCGGCTCTTTAATTCATTTGTTAGAAGCAAATTAGAATTTGGGAGTATTGTCTGGAGTACCTTATTAAATAGTGGTCAC
Source organism: Diabrotica virgifera virgifera (assembly GCF_917563875.1). Classification (NCBI taxonomy): domain Eukaryota; kingdom Metazoa; phylum Arthropoda; class Insecta; order Coleoptera; family Chrysomelidae; genus Diabrotica; species Diabrotica virgifera. Next base: position 108,259,442 of record NC_065444.1, read on the forward strand.
ATGCGGCATATTAAATCTATCCAAAACAAGTTTACTAAATATTTATTTTACAAAAAGCATAAAATATCGCCAGAATATGATTCGTATCAACCATTAAGAAAAGAATTTAATATAAAAAAATTAGAGCAAAGAAGACTTCAGCGTTGTTTAATTTTTCTCTATAAACTATGTAATCACTTAATAGACTCGCCTGATCTTTTGGGGCAAACACAATTTTATGTCCCTGATCACAGAACCCGTCCAAGAAACATATTATTTTTTGTAAATACTTCTAGCCCACTTAATAAAATGTGCCAAATTTACAACGATTTAACAACAATTACTTGTCTGGAATTATTTGGAATAAACTTGCAATTATTTAAACGTCTATTGCATGAATAATATAAAGAGAGGCTTTTTTTATTATTATTTTTAACGTTTTTACTGGTAAACATCTGTCTTTTTGTCTCTATTACCTCGAATTATTACATTATGTGCATGTTGTACTAAACTGTTGTCATTGTAGATACGGATACATGTAAGTAGGGAAACCTGTTTGTATCTGTTATTAATAAATAAATAAATAACATAACATAGTATATTTCTAACCTGATAATACATAAATAATTTAAGAATAATCAATAAGTTTCCAACCGTAACCTAGCTCTCAATGTCCGACTTTATATCTAGATTAAAATTAGGGCTATTGGATAAAAATGTGGTGAGTGGGACTTCGGCTTTGGAAGTCGACGGGGCATCGTCTTTCCGATTACTAACTAATACGGATACTTCGTGGTCGGGTTTCTGAGTAAGTGTCTTACCTGAACGACATTGTCGTGCAACAGGACAGTATTTCCATAATGTGAGTAGCCCAATTACTACAATTGTAGTAATGATCCCGGTGGCCGCGAAATAATGGCAATGTGATTCTTGAATTGATCGCCAAGGCGTATGCGTTAACTCTTGCTCCAGATTCTCCTCTTCAAGGAGTATAGGACGGAGCTCTTCTCCTTGCATGTCAATGTAGGTGTGTTGTGGCGTATTAAACTTACGGGGTGCCCTCGTCACCAATTGTGCAATGGGCGTGATTGGGGCCTTCAGGTAACTGGTTACCGCTCTCTCCACCCCACTGCTAGTGGGGAGTAATGTAATATTTTTCGTTTAGGCGATACATCTGGGTGAGAGTTTCAGAAAGGTGACTCGTTCCAGCACTCTTTCGCTCCGATTTCCATCACAAATAATGGACAGGTGTATCGTGACTGGTGTGATGACTAGCCAAAGATTGGGCATACCCATCTTTCTCCACTGAGCTGTCTGTATTGTCCGGGTTACCACTGGACATGTGCTATTCTTAGCTCGCTCATAGATTTCTTCTAGTATACAGTTTGGTTGGGTATCCATGTTCATTATAGCCGTCGGAGAGCACGCTATCTGTGCCCTTGCCAACTGTAAGCATCTTTCTCTATCTTCTGCGGTCAATTCGAAGTAGTGCAGTGTATTATAATCTACGATCAGTGGATTCCTTGGGGCGACTTTGAGTATGCTGTACTTATTCTTCCCTGTCACTAGGAAATAGCCGATGACCGTTATATATCTGTCGTCATGGCTGATTTCTGTTTCTATAATGGGTTGTCGTCGTATTTCGGCCCCTTGCGGCAGTATCTGCCCTGCTGTCTCTATTAATTTGGTTAGTTGACCCGGTTTTACTATATCAATGAAATGTCCGTGGTTGTAGTGAAGGTTTAATATTCCCTTGTAAAATTGAATATATTCGTTTATGAACTCCATAACTTGTAATGCTATAGTTTGTATTCGTAACCTGCTATATTCGGTTTCTAGTCTCTGTGCTTTGTCCTCTACTTCGTTGAGTCCTCTAGCTATTTCTTGTAGACCTGTTGTTAGTGCTTTGTGAAACTTGTTTATTTGATCGTTTATCCTGCTCTCCGTATGATTGATTGATGTTATTGTTTCTAACATTATCTTCGCCTGGTGCTGTGATCCCTTTATTAGCTCCTGTTGGTTCTTGTCTAATGCTTCAATGTTACTGTAGGCTTCGTTGTTTACTCCAAATACGGAGGTTAATATTGTTCCTAATATTCCTCTTTTTTCTCTTCCTTTTATTTCTACTGTCAACGCCTCGCTTACTGACTCCGCCTTTCCTTGTCCTTCCTCTAACTTCCCTATTATATCCTTACAATTCACGATTTTTGTCTCTTGACACAGTTCTTGTACGCTTTGTATCATACTTCCTATTAGTTGGTGCTCTTTTTGAATTCTTCCTTTTTCGAGCAGCACCTTTATTCGAAATGTTCCCCGGTCTATGAAAACCTCTCCAAGGTCTTCTGTAAATAATCCTGGTTCCGGATTGTATATTTTATACGGTTCTGCGTTTATGGGTTTTAACAATGCTAAGAACATTATTGCGATTAGTATTTTCTTCCATCTTGATGCTGCTGCCTTCTCTGTTTTTTCCTGTTTCTCTTCTTCCAGTCTTATCAGCTTATGTATGGGTCTTTTTGTTATTCTACCGTTTGCCTTTCTCACTGTCACTACTCTGGTTAATCCCTCCGCTCCAGGGTGTATTCCTATTACCCTCGCTAGTGGCCATCTGCCTGGAGATGTATCCTCTTCCTTAATTATGAATATTTCTTCTCTTTTTACGTTTGGGTGCGTTTTATGCCATTTATTCCTCTGTTGTAACTGTTGCAGGTATTCTTGCCTCCAAATTTTCCAGAAGTCTCTTTTTATTTTCTCCAATAATCTTCACCTCGTTGGCATCTTCAAATAAGTCGTAAGCTCTTCTTCCCGATTTGGTGATATAATTTATTTCCCTATAAGGAAGTGAGCTGGTGTAAGTGCTATTTTCCCTTCTGGGTCTTCTGATGACTCACAATGGTCTCGAGTTATACAGGCTTCTATTTGTGTCAGCACCTTACTCAGTTCTTCATATGTTAGAACTGTTTCCCCGATAATTCTTTTCAAATGATATTTCATTATTCGCACTGCGCTCTCCCACAATCATCCGAAGTGTGGTGCATATGCAGGTATGACATGCCACTGGGTGCCGAGTGCAACTAGTCCTTGTTTTATCTCGTCCTCCATGTTTTGATTTTCCTTTTTCAATAAATTTGCCGTTCCTACAAATGTGGTTCCGTTGTCACTGTAAATGTTGTTGCACTGTCCTCTGCGTGCCGTAAATCTTTTGAACGCTGCGATAAATGCATCCGTAGACATATCGCTTACTACCTCGAGGTGTACTGCCTTTGTTGACAGACACACAAATACTGCAATGTATCCTTTATAACTCCTTTGTCCTCTGCCTTTCGTAGTACTTATTTTTATCGGCCCGGCATAATCTATCCCTGTATTCGTAAAGGGATGACTCGGGTTCACTCTGTCCTTCGGCAGATCTCCCATTAACTGTTGTGCTGCTTGGCTTTTATACCTCCTGCACTTTAAACATTTTGTTAGATGATTTTTACGGTTCTTCTTCCGTTGATTATCCAGTATTTCCTCTTTATGTACTGTAGTGTCTGTTGTAATCCGCTATGTAAATTTCTTGTATGACTCTCTGATATAATTAATTTTGTTAGTGCACTATCCTTTGGCAAAATTATCGGATGTTTTTCCCCGTACTTCAGATTCGTGTGCCTCAGTCTTCCGGTGACTCTTAGAATCCCTTGTTTATCCAGGAATGGTACCAATGATGCTAATTTGTTTTTCTTGTCTAGTTGCTGTTTCTCCTCCAGCTTGTCTATTTCTTGTTTGAAGTAGGTGTGCTGTGTGAGCTTTATCACCTTTAATAGTGTTTCCTCTAATTCTCGGACCGTAAGTTGACTTTGTTCTTTGTCCTTCTTATTTCTACATTTGTCTGCAAATCTCCTACAATATGCCAATACTCTTCTCGTTCTTTCTAAATTCGAGAATCTCTCGCATATGTCCTCCTTTATCGTTGTCGTGTGTTCCGTTATTTTCGTTCTGACTTCTTCCCATTTGTTTCTGGTATTTCCTCTGCCGTCTGCCTAAGTGCTTTGTTACTTGTCAGCCAAGTTGGTCCCTTCCACCATAACTCTGCTTCTAATAACTCTGATGCGGTACTTCTACGTGAGAGTATGTCCGCTGGATTTTCCTTTGTATCCACCTTATGCCAATTTTCCGGTCCTATAACGCCTTTTATCTCCTCTACTCTGTTGGCGACGAACATTTTCCACCTTTTTGACGATCCCTTTATCCAAGTCAGGGTTATTGTTGAGTCCGACCATGAATATACTTCAATGTTTTCCCTGTTCAATGCTTGTAGGGTTTTCTTCATTAAATTTGCTAGTAGTACCGCGGCACAAAGCTCTAGTCTTGGTAATGTCGTTTTCCCTTTCAATGGTGCGACTTTCGATTAGGCTATCATTAGATTCGTTTTAATTTCCGGGCCTAATACCCTTGAATAGATTACCGCTCCATATCCTTTCAGAGACGCATCTGCGAATCCATGTAGTTCTACTCTGTTTGTTTTTCTTAAATTGTTCCACCTGGGTATTGTTATTTTCTCAAGATTTATTAGTTGCGCCTGGTATGTTTTCCACCGGCTTTGTTGGTTGCTAGTTAATTCTTTATCCCAACTGGTCTTTTGCTCCCAAAGTTCTTGTATGAACATTTTCGCCTGAATTACTACAGGTGCTATCCACCCTAATGGGTCATATAGTTTTGCTACTTCTGACAGTATGTGTCTTTTCGTTATTTTCTTTGTCGTCGTTGTCTCTATTTTGAATGTGATTGTATCTTCTTTAGGTGACCAGTGTATCCCTAACGTCTTTCGTACTTCTTCCTGCTTGAATGCCTTGGAGTCTACATTCCTCATTTCTTCCGGTACGTTCTCCATTATTTTTTCTTCGTTGCTCAACCAGTTTATAAGTGTAAATCCTCCTTTCTTGAACAGTTGTATTAATTCCTTCTGGGCTGTTTCTGCTTCTTGCAATATCTCAGCTCCTCCTAGGATATCGTCTACATACATATTTTCTTTTACTATTTTCAATGCCATTGGGAACTTCGCTCCTTCGTCTTCTTGTAATTGTTGTATTGTTCTTAACGCTAAAATTGGTGCTGCGACCGTGCCGTATGTCACCGTCTTTAAATTATACTCTTGTATTGGATCCTTTGTGTCCTTTCTCCACAGTATTTTTTGATATTTTTGGTCTTCTTCTGTCATTCTGATTCGTCTAAACATTTTCTCCAGATCCGCTGAGTAGGCTATCTTATTGGATCTCCATCGTAATAATATATTTGTCAAATCCTGTTGTAATTTTGGCCCTGTGTGCATAATATCATTCAGGCTTACTGCCGATGAGCTTTTACTTGATGCATCAAACACGGCTCTTATTTTAGTTGTAGTACTGTCCTCTTTTCTCACTGGATGATGAGGTATTATAGTGAATTATTATAATCAACTATTCTAAATGCAAAATAAGCCACAATTTAACTAAAAAATTATTTAATTAACGTTTCGACGTCCAAATCGGATGTCATTGTCAAAATAAAAAAATTAGTCAGATTAAATAAATTATTAGAAAAAATTTTTTACTAAGCAACAACATTTTTGTTTAATTTAATAATATTTTGTATTTTGACAACGACATCCGGTTTAGGCGTCGAAACGTTAATAAAACCAATTTTTTAGTTAAATTGTGGCTTAGTTCCCATTTAGAATAGTTGATTACAAAAATTGCACAAGGATAATAGCTTCAGAACAAGTTAATTATTATTGTGAAAGCTTTAGGTCTTCCTTTTATTTTAATCTTGGACGGTAATACTATTTCATTTATAACTAAAAAAATATATATTAATTTATAGTCTCTTGTCTTTTTCGTACTGTTTTAAAATGTTCTTAAACGCATTAAAAGAACTAAATAATTGTCCACACTCCATAGTTAATTTAAAAACAAACACTAAACAAATAAGAAATCACTAACACTCTAACTTTTTATTTGCGAGGTCGAGGGTCTGTTACACGTTAGCGTATATCTAGACACAACCTTATATTTAGGTATATTCTTCTTCTCCTTCTTCAGTTTATTGGCCTCCACCTACTTGGGTATTTGGCCAGCTCATCGTCGTGGAATAAGTCAAAAATGTTTATATTCTAATGACATTTATCGTATGTCATTGTAATAATATATACCAGTTTGTTAAAATTGGAGTTTTATACTGTTTTTGAAGGAAAGGAACGAAGGTTTACTATTGAAAATAAAACCATTTTGTAAAAGTACAAATTTCTATGAATAGTTCAAACGATCAAAAACACTTGTAACGTCACATAAATGTATTTTCTACTGACGTTTATAACGTCTAATTTAAAATTCTGTTTACTTTATTGGAAAAATGTAAACGTACAACCCAGTGACGTCACGACGCGTTTAGGGCCACCTGTTTCAATTTGAATTTTGAATCGTCTTTAAGGGCCAAACGAAAGACAAACAAAACTTTTTTATCTTTGATACATGTTTTAAATTATGTTCTGTTGTGATTTATAACATTTTTTTCGAATTTAAAAATTTATGCAAGTTCCCTATTATCCAGATGAGTGAATATAATAACAAATAAATTCGTTGCGATCTACGGGGTGATAAAATTATACTGTCCAATTTCGGATATGAATTCTGAATATTTGAAGTTGGACAACAGCCCTTTCAATAATAAGGGCTTTGAACCGATGAAACTTACAGATCGTGTAATAGTCTGGGCTGATTATTATCGGAGAATAGGCCATTTTTGGGAAAAGTTATTTACCAGCAATTTTATTGCTGGAATCGAATCTTATGATTATATATATATTAATAATATAGGTATGCAAAGTCCACAGATAGTGTGCTACTTTTTTTATAAACAAAATGGCGCCCGAAAATCGTGTTTTTTTCAATTTTTGCTCTATAACTCCAAAGATTTTAACTTTACACCAAAAACACTCAAATAAAAATTCACCGCAATGAAATTCTGCATAGAGATGTGTTTTTTCCGATTTACTTCGATGAAAACTTTTCCCGGAAAAAGCGGGTTTTTTCAACAAAATCTTTAATTTTCAACTAAACTTTTAGATAAGTAATTGTTAATCAATAATTAAATAACTTGGTAATGTAGAAGCCCTTTTCGTATAGATTACAATTCCAGAAGCCGATGGAAATTGAACGAACAGTTTAGCAACAATTGAATTGTTAATTAAAAATTTACGGTCGCTATAATAACGACAATAATTGTGATGCGTAAGAATAACTATGATTTTTTCATAAAAAGACACTATACCTATCTAATGTACTTTACGGAATTGAAATTGGACTATTTAAGCGGCCTCTGGAATATTTTTAAAATTATAAAGAATTTTTTGGCTTATAAACAAATAGAATATCTCGGGAAATAATAAACTAAATTAAATTATAAAAACGGTATTCGAAAAACACACACGACACTTCTTTTAAAATATTAAACGTTTAATTATGATGAGTAGTTCCTAGGATACAACCGGTCAAAGTTGACCGGAATTTACGGCAAAGATATAAACAATAGGATCATAATTTTCAAACCGTCACCTTTTTATTTTTGTCGTCTTTCTCCACACCAATTATCATATCCTTAAATTACTCATAACATATATTATTATAATAAAAACTATCTATAATACGTGTGACAATTGCCAAAAATAGCAAAATTCCAATCAAAAATTAGGTTGGAGAAAATGTAACCCTCAAAGTTCAAAATCGGTATACGTTAAAAAAATGCATTTTCTCGGCTTCTCATGGAGCAATTTCCTTCATTCTTTTTTTGTTCCCAAGTAATTCGAGTAGAGCCATCGAACTAACGCATTATTAAATGTCAAACTTGCTTTTGTTTTGTTATAATAAATTAATTTATTTATTATAACACAAAATTTTAATTTGTTTAAATAAAAATTGTTTAAATAATTATACAGCTTTAAAATGAGAATATTTATGTCTTTAACTTTAAAAGATACACTTGTAGTAAGTTTATCTAAAAAAAAGCCTACAACTGGAAAAAATATGTAGTTTTCTGTTCTTATAAATAAATTAATCTATTATGACAAAACAAAAGCAAGTTTGACATTTAATAATGCGTTAGTTCGATGGCTCTACTCGAGTTATTTGGGAACAAAAAAAGAATGAAGGAAATTGCTCCATGGAAAGCCGAGAAAATGCATTTTTTTAACGTATACCGATTTTGAACTTTGAGGGTTACATTTTCTCCAACCTAATTTTTGATTGGAATTTTGCTATTTTTGGCAATTTTCACACGTATTATCGATAGTTTTTATTATAATAATATATGTTATGAGTATTTTAAAGATATGAAAATTGATGTGGAGAAAGAGGACAAAAATAAAAAGGTGATGGTTTGAAAATTATGATCCTATTGTTTATATCTTTGCCGTAAATTCCGGTCAACTTTGACCGATTGTATCTCAGGAACCTCTCGTCGTAATTAAACGTTTTTTCTTTTAAAAAAAGCGTCCTGCCGCTGTCTTTCGAATACCGTTTTCACAATTTAATTTAGTTTAATATTTCCCGAGATATTCTATTTGTTTATAAGCCAAAAAATTGTTTATAATTTTAAAATATTCCTGAGGCCGCTTAAATAGTCCAATTTCAATTCTGTAAAGTACATTAGATGGGTATAGTGTCTTTTTATGAAAAATCATAGTTATTCTTAAGCATCATAATTATTGTCGTTATTATAGCGACCGTAAATTTTTAATTAAAATTTCAATTGTTGCTAAACTGTTCATTCAGTTTCCATCGGCTTCTGGAATTATAATATATACGGAAAGGGCTTTTACTTTCCCAAGTTATTTAATTATTGATTAACAACTACTTATCTAAAAGATTAGTTGAAAATTAAAGATTTTGTTGGGAAACCCCGCTTTTTCTGGGGAAAGTTTTCGTCGAAGTAAATCGGAAAAAACACGTCTCTATGCAGAATTTAATTGCGGTGAATTTTTATTTAAGGTGTTTTTGGTCTAAAGTTAAAATCTTTGGAGTTATAGAGCAAAAATTGAAAAAAACACGATTTTCGGGCGCCATTTTGTTTATAAAAAAAGTAGCACACTATCTGCGGACTTTGCATATCTATATTATTAATACATACAATAATAAGATTCGATTCCAGCAATAAAATTGCTGGTTAATAACTTTTCCTTGTATTTTGCTAATTAGCCCAGAGTATAAACAATATATACACGAGTCAAGAAACTTGTGAAGTCGTAACGATTAAGTTCATTTAAGATACTAAATGGGGGTGATTTTCTCGATTTTTTTACCAAAACCAAAAAAATTTTTTTATAAAACAAAAATGAAGCTTTTTTTAAACATTTTAAATAAGTTTTCCCCGAAATGTGCTTAATTTTTGGTTATTTCACGTTAAAGTATTGCATTTGGAATTTGACAAATATGAACCTATTTTTCATTAGCTATAACTCTGCTTCTACTAGGTGTAGAGACGTGATATATACACCATTTTTAAAAAAATTTTACAGGCTATATTTTTGCTAAGAATGTTTTTTCGACAAAATAGTTACTATTTGAGTTATTTGCGAAAAACCGTCTAAAAGCGTGGTTATTTTGTTGAAAAAACGAACATATTCACTGCCAAATAACTCGAAAAGTACTGACTTAGTGAAAAAACTGTAGAACAAAAGTTACTTAAAATTAGCCAGTTTATCCATTTCCTGACTTTCTTTGGACGAATATTTTTTTACCCCCAAGAGGGGGTGAAAACCACCCCCAGGGCAAAAGCACATATCGGCACAATATCACTTTTTTTGTTTGACTTGTTAGCTATGTGTATGCCAAATTTCATGTCGATCCAAGCGGTTCTTTAAAATTTAGAGGTTTTCCAATATTTTACCGTTAAAGAACGGACTACATACATTTTATGACTTTTTATTATAACCATAAGATAGCTTAATTATTCTTCTTTCAAGTTTAATTTGTAAAATTTCATTCGATCCATTAGTTAAAAAATTACATTAAAATAACTCAACCGTACACTTCGCCGTACCCTAGTTTACAGTGCGCCAATGTTTGTGAGAAGGGTGACTTTAACGTTATAAATAAAAAATTATAGAAGATACAGATTTAATTTTAGAAAATTCTTTATATATTTTTTTTTGTAAAATTTTCTGAATTTTCAATGGTCAAGTCAGTTTTTTTCTAAAATTTATATTTTCGAAGTTGTTTAAAAAACATCTAATTTCGTAGTTCATTTGTTTAATAAAAAATGAAGCACCCACTTCTCGAGTAGAACTTTTTGATATGTTGTTTGATATGTTGATATGTTGTAAACATTTCTTAATGAAATTACAAAAAGTTCTATCTTGTTTGATTTTTTTCGAAGTGAAAATCTATATGCACTCCCCTAATGGTTAACTTCTGTCTATGAGTTCGCCAAACGTGTACATATTACTCTGACTTTTCAATCATAATGTATGAAATTACAGATTTAGCCTAATAAAATAAAAAAAAGTCAAAATGTAAATTCGTACAGGTTAAAACAAATTTTATATCAAAGTTTAGGTGGCTACAAAAGATATTTTCAAGAAAGTATCCAAATCATACAAGGGGATCATTTTTTAAATAATTAAAAAGGGGCAATTTAAAAAAAAATATTTTTTAAACTGCTGAGGTAATAATACTTATTAATGAAGGTCTATGGGATTTTTTCCTGAAAAATCAAAGGGTACATCTTTCACATAAGATTTACTGAATTAAATTTGACCCCCTATTTATTTAAATAATTGTATATAAAACTTTAAAAACAAATTTGCAAAAAATTATTTTTAGCGTTTTAAATAAGTACTATAAAATATCTTATTTTACAGACGAAGTTGCGCTATGTTACCAGTATTAAATAAAAAAAAATTGGTCAAAAAATATTTAATATTTTTTAAAATATTGAATTTGTTTATTAAATGATATTATATTTTCAATTGCAAAAATGCGGTTGTTGCCAAAGAAATATTCACCTGCTTAAGATCTCATTATTTTTATTTTTATGTATGTTTTCGATAAATGTATTGATAAATTCAAATTTAAATTAAACTCCCACCTAAAATGGCATTTGAAAATTATTCAAATTTGTTTATAATTTGTTTTCTTAATAACATCGCGGGGATTAAGTATTTTGAAATGCCGTTTCGATAATTGCCTTCCTGGGAATTTTTTACTAATTAACAAAATTTTTTTGTCGTTTTTTTCTTCTTTTTTTCTTGGAGTTATATTACTACGGGCCCTTTTAGGGTTAAATTTTATTAAGAATGTCGAATCTCCTAGTTGTAGATTCTAGACCTAAAAATATTAAGATTTAACTAAAATCTCTTAAATAAAATGTGGCTACTTACTGAGTTACAGTGTGTTTTATTTAAAAATTTAAAAATTATTGTTACCAAGTACTTTAAAACTATTTGACGTATCCTTATCATACTTGGCAGAAAGTGTGGCTATTATACACCCTACTAAATTGTGATTAATAAACGTTTCTAGCTAGTGCCAGAGGCGTACAACAGGGTATAGTGAATGATTGACCCTTCCCAAATTCTACGCCACTGAGTGAATTACTATTTTAGCGAAATTTTTCGATTCTCCAATACTTTGTATGTAAATAACTTTATTGGTATCGATAAAGTCATCAGTTTGAGAGATATTGGAAGTTTAAAATGAATGAATGAATAAATCAAAATAAGTATGCCATTTCATTTTTAACGTCCAATATCTCGAAAACTAATGACTTAATCGTTACCAGTAAAGAGTATATTATTTACACAGAAAGTATTGGAGAATCAAAAAATTTCGCTAAAATAGTAATTCCCTCAGTGGCGTAGAATTTGGGAAGGGTCAATAATTCACTATCCCCTGTCGTACGCCTCTGGTAGTAGCTAGAAACTTTTATTTATCAAAATTTAGTAAACTGTATAGTACCCACACTTTCTGCCAAGTATGATAAGGATACGTCAAATAGTTTTAAAGTACTTAGTAACAATAATTTTTAAATTTTTAAATGAAACACCCTGTAACTCAATAAGTAGCCACATTTTATTAAAGAGATTTTAGTTAAATCTTAATATTTTTAGGTCTAGAATATACAACTTAGACAGTCGACATGCTTAATGAAACAACCCTAAAAGGGCCCGTAGTGATATAATTCCAAGAAAAAAAAAGAATAGGAAAAAAAGACAAAAAAATTTGTTAATTAGTGAAAAATTCCCAGAAACTCAATTATTTAAACGGCATTTCAAAATATTTAATCCCCGCGACGTTATTAAAAAAACAAATTATAAACAAATTTGAATAATTTTCAAATGCCATTTTAGGGGGAAGTTTAATTGAAATTTGAATTTATCAATACATTTATCGAAAATATACATAAAAATAAAAATAATAAGATTTAATACAGGTAAATAGGTCTTTGGCAACAACCGCGTTTTTGCAATTGAAAATATAGTAACATTTAATAAACAAATTCAATATCTCAAAAAATATTAAATATTTTTTGACCAATTTTTTTTTTGCTTAATACTGGTAACATAGTGCAACTTAGACTGTAAAATAAGATATTTTATAGTGCTTATTTAAAACGCTAAAAATAATATTTTGCAAATTTGTTTTTAAAGTTTTATGTATAATTATTTAAATAAATAGTGGGTCAAATTTAATTTGGTACGTCTTATATAAAAGATTTGCCCTTCAAATTTGTAGAAAATAATCCTATACACCTTCATTAGTAATTGAATGACCTCAGCAGTTAAAAAAGTATTTTTTTTGCAAAAATGACACCTTTTTAATTATTTAAACAATGATCCCCCTGTATGATTTGGATACTTTTTTGAAAATATCTTTTGTACCCAACTAAACTTTGATATAAAATTTGTTTCAACCTGTACGAATTTACATTTTGATTTACATGTAGTGTAATTTTATTTTACTAGACTAATTAGTATATTTATACGAATGTACATTTATTTGCAGATACTGTCTGGAAAATGATCTGGATATCTAATGCTCTGAATTCATTAAGTTTACTTTCATTTTAATGACTTAATGCAGCTGACATAAACGACATTTTTTAAAAATTCCTGTTACTATTTACGTCCACTGGCAACTTTATGGAGAAATTCATAATACTATATTTGCTTACTCATTATTTTTCTATTATTAATCTATATCAAATAATTAATTACGGTAGTAATAGTAACATTTATCACCAATAAATATACAGGGTGTTTGGTAAAGAATGGGCCATAGCTTAACCTTAGATTCCTGAGCTTAAAATAGGTCGATTTAAGCTAACTTACCTTAGTACAAAAGTTGATAATAACAGAAATACAGGGTGTCAAATTTAAACTTTTATTTTATTTATTTTTGAATATTTCCTGACAGGCATGGGACAACAACACGAAATTTGGTAAGTGGTGCTGGTATTGTACAATCTACTAAATTATGTTAAACAAACGCTTCTGGTTTCTACCAGAGGCGTACGACGGGGGAACGTGAATGGTTGACCCTTCCCAAATTCTACGCCACTGGCGGAATTGCTATTTTAGTGCAATTTTTTGATTCTCCAATACTTTCTATGTAAAAAATATACTCTTTATTCGTAACGATAAAGCCATTAGTTTTCGAGATATTTGAAGCTAAAAACGAAGGAGCATAATACATTAATCAAAATAGGTGTGCCTTTTCATATTTAACTTCAAATATCTCGAAAACTAATGACTTTATCGTTACGAATGAAGAGTATATTATTTGCATAAAAAGTATTGGAGAATCTAAAAATTATGCTAAAATAGCAGTTTCATCAGTGGCGTAGAATTTGGGAAGGGCCAACCATTCAATTTTCCCTGTCGTACGCCTCTGGTAGTAGCCTGAAACGATTATTTTACATAATTTAGTAGGGTGTACAGTGCCTACACAGTCTGCCAAGCATCACACGGATATGTCAAATTATTTTAAAGTATTCTTTTTTTTTAAATAATTTATTCTTTATTTAAAACTTTAAGAACTATGTGTGTCCGGTACTATAAAACTATTCGACATATCCTTACGGTACTTGGCAGAAAGTGTAGGTACTGTACACCGGTCTAAATTATGTTAAATAATCGTTTGTGGTTAATACCAGAGGCGTACGACCGGGGAAAGTGAATGGTTGACCCTTCCCAAATTCTACGGCACTGATAAAACTGCTATTTTAGCATAATTTTTAGATTCTCCAATACTTTCTATGCAAATAATATACTCTTCATTCGTAACGATAAAGTCATTAGTTTTCGAGATATTTGAAGTTAAAAATGAAAAGGCACACTTATTTTGATTAATGTATTATGCTCCTTCGTTTTTAGCTTCAAATATCTCGAAAACTGATGGCTTTATCGTTACGAATGAAGAGTATGTTTTTTAGATAGAAGGCATTGGAGAATCAAAAAATTGCGCTAAAATAGCAATTCCGCCAGTGGCGTAGAATTTGGGAAGGGTCAACCATTCACGTTCCCCCGTCGTACGCCTCTGGTAGTAACCACAAGCGTTTGTTTTACATAATTTAGTAGACTGTACAATACCAGCACCATTTACCAAATTTTGTGTTGTTGTCCCATGCCTCTCAGGAAATATTCAAAAATAAATAAAATAAAAGTTTAACTTGACTTTAATTTTGACACCCTATATTTCGGTTATTGTCAACTTTTGTACTAAGGTATGTTAGCTTAAGTCGACCTATTTTAACCTCAGGAATCTAAGGTTAAGCTCTGGCCCATTATTTACCAAACACCCTGTATATTATCAGAAAAAGAAAAACATCACAAAAATTTTTTGACACATTCTTACGTAGCGAAAAATCGTAAGGTGGGGTAGTAGTCACATCCGTTTATTGTCAGTATTAACTTAGTTTAGACTTTGTTTTGACTAGAAATTTTTGATTTGATTCGTATGCATATCATCGATGACGCATGGGTATTCTTTCATGTTTCCGACTGTATATGATTATTGCAACATCCCTGCGGAAACTACCCCTATCCTTGAAAATAAACTGTATAAACTACCCCTATCCCTTGGAGAGCAGGTTTTGACGATTTTCTCATTACCTATGCATTTTTTTAAAACAAAACTTATACAGTATTAAAGACCACTATTTTCTCTACAAATAAGGTCCTATGCATTTTTTTTCGTATAAGCAACCGTTACGGCACAGTGGCGCCGTAAACCTCAGAAATGCTTTGGCGGGCTCCAGTTTTTGTTTTTCTTTTCGTCACCTATTCATTTTATGGATAACCTACTTATGGAAAATAAAAGAACACACTGTCTGCTACACATTATGATCTGTGCATATTTTATTTTCTTTGCACCCTAAAGCCACAGTGGTGGCCCAAAATCAATTTTTGATTATTTTCTTTATTAATTCTCCTTTTTTTGGGGTGGTTCCGGGGAAAATATAGGGGTGCATTATACAAATTTATAAATAACATTAGTATATGGATAATCGCTCAAAGTTTTTTTACTCTAGCATAGGCGGTTCAGATGGTATAAAAAGGGGTTTTTTAAAATGTAATATCCTGTAATTAAAAAATTTGCAATTTCCCTTAAGGTGATACAGTAGCGATCAACAGGTAGCCGAAACGCGTTCCAAGATTGCGGCTGTAATTTTAAATATTTTTTCGAGATATTTGGCACACGTATTCGTAATATAATAAAGAATGGCGGTACATAGCCCAATTTGAAAAATATATTAATATGTGGAAATTACTCCGTAATTAAATACAATATTAAAAAAACGAGCCTGTACCGCCATTAAGAAGAACAAAAAAATACACTTTCTTCAAATAAACTTTTTTACCCGATGCCTAGATTTTGTGTCATTTTGGAACTACTAATGAAATAAAAAATTTTAGTAGTTCCAAAATGACACAAAATCTAGGCATCGGATAAAAAAGTTTATTTGAAGAAAGTGTATTTTTTGTTCTTCTTAATGGCGGTACAGGCTCGTTTTTTTAATATTTTATTTAATTACAGAGTAATTTCCACATATTAATATATTTTTCAAATTGGGCTCTGTACCGCCATTCTTTATTATATTACGAATACGTGTGCCAAATATCTCGAAAAATATTCAAAATTACAGCCGCAATCTTGGAACGCGTTTTCGCTACCTGTTGATCGCTACTGTTTCCTCTTAAATGAAACCTATACCAAAATCAGCCACTTATTTGTGATTAATTGCCGCAGGGTTTCTTCTGAATTTTCATTACAGTTTGGAAAAAATATTTTTTTAAAACAACTTTTTTAAAAACTTGTCAACTTTGGGGCGCCACCCCCGCTAAACGGTGGGTGATAGACATATGCTGTCGGGAAATAAATAGTAGGAAATATAGTCCTCTTCATTTTACTATTAAGTAAATTTTTTGCAAAACGTACAGGAAGGGCTACGTTTTGCAAAAACCACAAATTACCCCCTTTAAAGGGATGAAAAGGGGGGTTCCGGGGCGAAATTTTTTAAGAAGAAGTTAGTCTCATAATAAGCCCCCCTTGATATACCAAAAAAAACCGGACTTGTGTCCATTTTGCGAGGTTCAACCTATGTTTCCTACACTATATAGTTATTGAAGGAAAGGAAAGAAGTTTTACTATGGAAAATAAAACCATTTTTTAAAAGTACAAATTTTCTATGAATAGTTCAAACGATCAAAAACACTTATAACGTCACATAACTGTATTTTCTACTGACGTCTATAATGTCTAATTTAAAATTATATACAATTCTGCTTACTTTGTTGGTTCAGAATGTAAACATATAACCTGATGACGTCACGACGCGTTTTGGTCTGGCTGGTATAATTTAAATTTTTAATCGTCTTTAGGGGCCAAACGAAAGACAAACAAAACTTTTTTATCTTTGATACATGTTTTAAATTATGTTCTGTTGTGATTTATAACATTTTTTTCGAATTTAAAATTTTATGCAAGTTCCCTTTTGAATGAAATGATTTTTGTGCCAAATGGTTTTCAATGAATCTGTAAATATGAGACAACTGTAAATAAAAGGCATATGAGAGTACGGTCTAGGACGTTTCATCGCCGCCAGTTCATCGCCAGCCGATTCATCGCCGGCCGATTCATCGCCAGTTAATTAATCGCTAACTGATTTATTTCCAAATTTCCGACCAACTTTGTACAGTTACATTTATTATTTATTTTTAATATTAATTAGGAAATCTAGGAAATGACCTAACCTAACCCGACACTACATAAATTTGAACATATATATTTCTACATTCTGCAAGGCCATTTAACACTACAAATGTAATACCATTTAGTATCAAATTTAGGGGAAATAGAAATAGAACAGTAAATTAATATAATATTTTTTATCTTTTTAATTGTCATAAGTTTTGAACTGAATTTAACGTCGTGTCGTGTCGTGTCATCTCCCATAATAGAAAATCAACTGACTAACTGGCGATGAAACGGACGGCGATGAAATGGACTAGCGATGAACCGGCGGCGATGAAACGTCCCATTCCGTGAGAGTATGTACTGTGATGTTTCGAATGTATGTACTTACTTCGAATGTTTTTCCTAGAACTATGATATCGTCTATGTATGCGAATGCATAAGGTTCCATTTCGGGTCCTATAACTGAATCCAATAGGCGTTGGAACGTGGCTGATGCTGCGTGTAGCCCAAACGGAAGGACTCTGAATTGAAATAACCCGGTGCTATAAACGCTGTCAAAGGCTTCCTTTCTTCTGCCAGTGGTATTTGCCAATAACCGTTTTTTAGACCCAATGTTGAAATTTATTTTGCTGCCTTTAATTTGTCCAGTATGTGATTGATGTACGGAAGTAGATAGGCGTTTTTTCAGA